>NC_074692.1:190667-300667 GCF_029448725.1 Salvelinus fontinalis | reverse complement strand
TCACCAGCATAGCGCCATCACACCACCTCCTCCGTGCTTCACTGTGGGAACCACACATGCGGAGATCATCCGTTCACCTACTCTGTGTCTCACAAAGACAGAGCTGTTGGAACCAGAAATCTCAAATTTGGACTCATCAGACCAAAGGACAGATTTCCACCGGTCTAATGTCCATTTCTTGTGTTTCTTTGCCCAAGCAAGTCTCTTCTTCTTAGTAGTGGTTTCTTTGCAGTAATTCAACCATAAAGGCTTGATTTACGCAGTCTCCTCAGAACAGTTGATGTTGAGATGTGTCTGCTACTTGAACTCTGTGAAGCATTTATTTGGGCTGCAATCTGAGGTGCCGTTAACTCTAATGAACTTATCCTCTGCAGCAGAGGTAACTCTGGGTCTTCCTTTCCTCTGGCGGTCGTCATCAGAGCCAATTTCATCATAGCGATTGATGGTTTTTGCGACTGCACTTGAAGAAACTTTCAAAGTTCTTGAAATTTTCTGCATTGACTGACCTTCATGTTTTAAAGTAATGATGAACTGTTGTTTCTCTTTGCTTATTTGAGCTGTTCTTGCCATAATATGGACTTGGTCTTTTACCAAATAGGGCTATCTTCTGTATACCACCCCTACCTTGTCACAGCACAACTGATTGGCTCAAATGCATTAAGAAGGAAAGAAATTCCACAAATACATTTTTAACAAGGCCCACCTGTTAACTGAAATGCATTCCAGGTGACTACCTCATGAAGCTGGTTGAGAGAACACCAAGAGTGTGCAAAGCTGTCATCAATGCAAAGGGTGGCTACTTTGAAGAATGTCAAATCTAAAATATATTTATTATAAATATATGATAACACTTTTTTTGGTTCCTACATGATTCCATATGTGTTATTTCATAGTTGTTGATGTCTTCACTATTATTCTACAATGTAGAAAATAGTCAAAAATAAAGAAAAACCCTGGAATGAGTAGGTGTGTCAAGTTTAGACACACCTACTCATTCCAGGGTTTTTCTTTATTTTTGGAGATTCTTCTCATCCCTATAATTCCGGACCCCACTGTATAGTAGAGAAGTGTTGACAGATATGCCTCTAGAAAGAGTTTTAAGCAGGGCTTCATCCCTACTTACCAACAATAGGTCATAGAATGTTATTGAAAAGGATACATTGAAAGCATATTGCCTGTATCCCTACTCTAATTGCAATAAGGCTGTGAAATTGTTTTTTTCAGCAGACAAAAAAAAATTATAATTATATTCTAAATAATTCATATTCTCAATAGCCTTCATAAATTTGAAGACAAAGAACAAATAGGAATGTGTATGAATGCAGGTAAAATATCTTTAGATGAAAACATGTCCATGAACTAATTCAGATATTTATTAAAACAGTTCATTTTGTAGAGGGGAAGATGTCTCTGAAGGCCCTCTACAGTAGGAGCCCATGTCTCTGATGCACACTGCGACCCTGGAGAGAGAAGCCCGCTGACATTGAGAGGTGTTGTCGGAGTGGGAGCATGTTTTGGCTTCTACCGAAGCCATTTTACCGAACGGGACACTGGAGAGTCAGACACTCGTATCCAATAGCTTGCGCTGTCCTTGGGCTCGGGTTATCTTGTAAATACTCTCCTCCAAGTATATAAAAGCAGNAGAGAGAGAGAGAGAGAGAGAGAGTGTGTGTGTGTGGGGGGGGGGGGTATGGGCTGGTCATCCATTATTTGTCCCCTCTGGTCTCCCAAGTGATGGTTTGAATAATATGAACAGAAATGAAGAGACTATTTCAACAAGTTAATGGTGAAATCTCTCTCTTTTAAAGTAAATATCAAGTTCCCTCGGCAACCCCCCCGAGCTAGTCATTCAGGTTCCTCATCTAGGGATGTGGAATGAGTTTTGCCTTGTTTTCTCCAACAACAACACACAATAATAAGGAAAGTAATTAAAAACAGTACGAGAGAGATAGAGAAAACAGACAGACCCCACTTACCGGTAATCATAAAAATTGAATCGCATTAAAATGGCAGTGGTAGTGCTGTTTTAATGAAATGCTGTGTGTTTTTGTAAATTGTGTCGGTGTCTGTGTTTTTTTTCCCCTGTTTGTGTGGATGTGAACTGGATTAATCTATTGATTTGATTAAAATAAAACTAAACACAGTGGGGTTACAGGGAATGACAAATATGTCGTCATGATTATATCTGACTTCACCGTGTCTCCTTTGTCTGGAAGGAGTTAATCCAATGGTGAATGGGGACAGGGTGAAGTCCCACATTTAGATTGGAATCAACAGTTGTTTGACCGTAGCCTTGTTTTTGTGCTCTGTGAGTGGGGGGGAAAGTTGTGCGGGCGAGCTGAGTGACCCTGGCACCTGCTTTGACTTCGTTTGACCTCTCCCTCTGGCAGTGACACATCGGGGCCCTCTGACAGGCAGACAAGATGGCCGTAGTGCCCTCAGCGGCCCCACTCACCCCGCACGGCAGATAAACTAATAACAGCCCGCTTCAGGAGTGGATATCCGATCGTCTAACAAGCAGGACACAGATAGCGATTCCCCATCGTTGATCTGTGCAATAGATAGTTTCCACAAACACACTGTGAGATAGTGTTACAGAATAGCTGCCCCTCGCTACATGTCAGTACGTTCAATGTCCAGACTGGATAGAAACAGCTTAGATGACCTTTGATAAGTGCATTATAACAATGCACTCAAGAAAATGATACTCGTAGTTTGATAGATTTGGCAACAACAACAAAAAAGTTTAACATTGACTTGCAGAATATTAAATAAGAGTTTGAAATTCTATTAACCTAATTTCCGGTAATGACCATTGCATGTATTTATCTTGTGAAGTCCTGGTCGATTAAATATGAAATATATTTCAATGTCTAGGGAAATGATTAAGCTTTTAAATGTACAAAATGAAATCAATTTGTTCCAAAACTACCGAAAACATTAGATGTACGGTGCCTCACAGACTCATGCTGAATATGCATATGTATTTCTGTAATAAATGCAGCAGAGATATATGGCCCTTCATGCTCACATCAATGTAATTATGAATTATGAAAAAAGTTTGATTCACATAAAATAGGCCATTAGTACACAAGCAATTAAGTGGCGGGGCTTTAAATAATGTACCACAGATGAAAACTAATTATAGCCAGCGTGCTTTGATTCTGTCTTTCTCTCTGACTATCACTCGGGGCGTTACTTTGGCTCTTCAGTCACCTACCGTTTGTTTTGAAATACCCAACTATCACAGGAGATTACCACTTGTGACAACATACAGCATGCAGCGACTGGTGAGGGGGGAAAAAAAGCATGGCCCACAGCTACGGAGGACTTTTTCCTCTCAAACACACGTCATGTTCCCTTACTTCATCCCACACCACTGATAACACCACTGTGTGTGTGTGTGTGTGTGTGTGTGTGTGTGCGTGCGTGCGTGCGTGCGTGCGTGCGTGCGTGCGTGCGTCGTCTCATAGAGATCAAACAGTCAGTCAATTACTCTGAGAGGGATCCAGTGGCTGTGACAGGGGAGGCTAAGCATCTAGGATCAAATAGACTGCATCTGTTGGCGCTGTCTGTCACAGGCCGTAATGAGAGAGGAGAACAGAGCACAACCAATAGAGAGGCTTGGAGGGGTGAAAGAACACAGGACAACCAATAGAGAGGCTTGGAGGGGTGAAAGAACACAGGACAACCAATAGAGAGGCTTGGAGGGGTGAAAGAACACAGGACAACCAATAGAGAGGCTTGGAGGGGTGAAAGAACACAGGACAACCAATAGAGAGGCTTGGAGGGGTGAAAGAACACAGGACAACCAATAGAGAGGCTTGGAGGGGATTATATTAATATAGTACACATGAAGTGCATTCGGAAAGTATTCAGACCCCTTCCCCCTTTCCATATTTAATTAGGTTACAGCCTTATTCTACAATGGATTACATTTTTTTTTAATCCTCATCAATCTACATAATACCCCATAATGACTGGGCAAAAACAGGTTTTTAGAAATGTTTGCTCATTTATTAAATATTTTTTAAACGATAGTACATCCTATTTCCATCGATCATCCTTGAGATGTTTCTACAACTTGATTGTAGTCCACCTGTGCTAAATTCAATGGATTGGACATGATTTGGAAAGGCGCACACCTGTCTATATAAGCTCCCACAGTTGACAGTGCATGACAGAGCAAAAACCATGAGGTGGAAGGAATTGTCCTTTGACAATGATCCAGAGGGCTCAGGTCCTCAGACTGTGGTGAAGGTTCACCTTCCAACAGGACAACGACCCTAAGCACACAGCCAATACAACGCATGAGTGGCTTCGGGACAAGTCTGAATGTCCTTGAGTGGTCCAGCCAGAGCCCGGACTTGAACCCGATCGAACATTTCTGGAGATACCTGAAAATAGCTGTGTTGCAACCCTCGCCATCCAACCTGACAGAGCTTGACAGGATCTGCAGAAATTAATGGGAGAAAATCCCCAAATACAGGTGTGCCAAGTTTGTAGCGTCATACCCAAGAAGACTCCAGGTTGTAATCGCTGCCAAAAGTGCTTCAACAAAGTACTGAGTAAAGGGTCTGAATACTTATGTAAATGTGATATTTCAGTTTTTTTATATCTGCCAAAATTTCTAAAAATGCGTTTTTGCTTTGTCATTATGGGGTTTTGTGTGTAGATTGATAAGGGAAAAAACGATTTATTCAACTTTAGAATAAGGCTGTAACGTAACAAAATGTGGAAAAAGTCAAGGCGTCTGAATACTTTCCAAATGCACTGTATATTAATGTATGTCCAGCATTATGAAAACAGCACGTCTCAAGAAGAATAAAAAAGTGAGGCTCTATGCAACATTTTATTTTGCGGGCCTCCCGAGTGGCTTGAGGCATCACTACAGCCCTGTGTTCGATCCCAGGCTGTGTCACAGCCGTCCGTGACCGGGAGACCCATGAAACGGTGCACAATTGGCCTAGCGTCGTCCTTGTTAGGGGAGGGGAGGGCGGCCATAATTTCCTTGTCCCATCGCGCTCTAGCGACTGCTTGTGCAAGCAGACTTTGGTCGCCAGTTGGCCGGTGTTTCCTCCAACACATTGGTGCGGCTGGCTTCCGGGTTAACGACCTTCGTCTCTCCCGAGTCCGTAGGGGAGTTGTAGCAATGGGACAAGAGTGTAACTACCAATTGGATATCACAAAATTGGGGGGTACAAATAATACAAACACTTTTTGCTTTTTCACAATGAAACCGGAATAGTCATGTAAAATATAAATAAACGAATTAATATGGGAGGGGTTGGCAGTTTCCACCAGTATAGTTCGAGCCCCTGTGACCTGACCACTGAAATCAGTGGCGCAATTAACTTTTACGTATGAGACGACAACTGAAACTGGGGGAGGGAGGAAAAAGGCGAGTCCTCTCACAGACTGTTTACAGGACAGAATTCCCTTTCCACACGACACCGTGGCATTTAATCGATCTCCATGTCTTTTAAGGATATAAATGTGATTTGTAGCGTGAGTGCGCTAACTATCCTCCTCCTCTCGTACTCCTCGCCCAGGTAGTCCAGCGGTCAGGCTAACTCTGGGAGAAGCCTGGCTGGTGGGTTCCCTCTAAATCAGCGCTCAGAACACACCACTGACAACATCCATTAGCTTCCACACACTCTACTTGTTACTGGAGGAGTGGGCCAAGGCAGTAAAAGGCTGTTAGCTATCAAGGCCCGGGCGCCGAGAGATATCGGAGACCGCTCCTTCCGCAGACAGGGGGGAGCTTATACGGCGGTCGACGGGAGGGGCCCGGTTCGTCTGCATATCGAAAAGGAGACGCACTCCCACTGTCCCCGGCGCTGGGATAGGGTGGAACAGTTCGCGGCGTTCCGAAGTTGTCACGATCGTGTGGCGGATTAACGGACCAAAATGCAGCAGTTGGAAAATATGCCATCTTCTTTTATTTTAACACGAAGATGAACACGACACAAAAACACTTTAACAAAACAACAAAATGACCGTGAAGCTACAAACGTTGTGCACAAACATACAGGCTACTAACGTTCTTACATAGACAATTACCCACCACCAATGAGAGCCTATGGCTACCCTAAATAAGGCTCCCAATCAGAGACAACCGAAATCAGCTGTCTCTAATTGGGAACTCATTCAGGTAACCATAGACTCTCCTAGATAACTAACCAACATAGACAACGCTAGACATCTACACTCAACACAAAACCATATACTACACCCCATAACCCCTTTACCATATAAACACCCAACACCAACAAAACATAAACATTCCCCATGTCACACCCTGACCTAACTAAAATAATAAAGAAAACAAAGAATACTAAGGCCAGGGCGTGACATAACCCCCCCCTTGAGGCGCGAACTCCGGGCGCACCATACACAGTCTAGGGGAGGGTCTGGGTGGGCTTCCCTCCACGGTGGCGGCTCCGGCTCTGGTCGCGGTCCCCACGTCACCACAGTACCTAACCACCTCCTAGGCTTCCTCCAAACGACCCCCCTCCACATTAACCCCATTGTATTAAGGGGCAGTTCCGGACTAAGGGACAGCTCCGGACTAAGGTCCAGTACCAGGGTTAGGGGCAGTACCAGGATCAGGGGCAGTACCAGGGTAAGGGGCAGTACCAGGGTAAGGGGCAGCACCAGGGTAAGGGGCAGCACCAGGGTAAGGGGCAGCACCAGGGTAAGGGGCAGCACCAGGGTAAGGGGCAGCTCCGGACTGATGAATGGCAGCTCCGGACTGATGAATGGCAGCTCCGGACTGAGGGACTGCAGCTCCGGACTGAGGGACTGCAGCTCCGGACTGAGGGACGGCCCATGGCTGGCTGACAGATCTGGCTGCTCATGGCTGGCTAACGGATCTGGCTGCTCATGGCTGGCTAACTGATCTGGCTGCTCATGGCTGGCTGACGGATCTGGCTGCTCATGGCTGGCTGACGGATCTGGCTGCTCATGGCTAGCTGACGGATCTGGCTGCTCATGGCTAGCTGACGGATCTGGCTGCTCATGGCTAGCTGACGGATCTGGCTGCTCATGGCTAGCTGACGGATCTGGCTGCTCATGGCTAGCTGACGGATCTGGCTGCTCATGGCTAGCTGACGGATCTGGCTGCTCATGGCTAGCTGACGGATCTGGCTGCTCATGGCTAGCTGACGGATCTGGCTGCTCATGGCTAGCTGACGGATCTGGCTGCTCATAGCTAGCTGACGGATCTGGCTGCTCATGGCTGGCTGACGGATCTGGCTGCTTATGGCTGGCTGACTGATCTGGCTGCTCCTGTCTGGTTGGCGGCTCTGGCAGATCCTGTCTGGTTGGCGGCTCCGGCAGATCCTGTCTGGTTGGCGGCTCTGGCAGATCCTCTCTGACGGACGGCTCTAGCGGCTCCTGTCTGGCTGGCGGCTCTAGCGGCTCCTGTCTGGCGGACGGCTCAGTGGGCTCATGGCAGACGGGCGGCTTTGCAGGCTCATGGCAGACGGGCGGCTTTGCAGGCTCATTGCAGACGGATGGCTCAGATGGCGCTGGGGAGACGGATGGCTCAGATGGCGCTGGGGAGACGGATGGCTCAGATGGCGCTTGGCAGACGGGCAGTTCAGTCATTGCTGTGCAGACGGCAGACTCCTGCCGGCTGAGGCGCACTGTAGGCCTGGTGCGTGGTGCCGGGACTGGTGGCACCGGGCTGGGGACACGCATCTCAGGGCTAGTGCGGGGAGCAGCAACAGGACGCACAGGACTCTGGGGACACACAGGAGGCTTGGTGCGTGGTTTAGACACTGGTGGTAAAGGGCTGGAGACACGCACCATATAGCTAGTGCGTGGAGGAGGCACTGGTGGTACTGGGTTGGGGCGGGGAGGTGGCGCCGGAAATACCGGACCGTGCAGGCGTACTGGCTCCCTTGAACGCCGAGCTTGCCCAACCTTACCTGGTTCTATGCTCCCCGTCGCCTGACCAGTGCGGGGAGGTGGAATAACCCGCACCGGCCTATGTAGGCGAACCGGGGACACCATGCGTAAGGTTGGTGCCATGTACGCCGGCCCGAGGAGACGCACTGGTGACCAGATGCGTTGGGCCGGCTTCATGACATACGGCTCAACGCTCAGTCTAGCCCGGCCGATACGTGGAGCTGAAATGTACCGAACCGGGCTATGCACGCGTACAGGAGACACCGTGCGCTCTACTGCGTAACACGGTGTCTGCCCGTACTCTCGCTCTCCACGGTAAGTACAGGGAGTAGGCGCAGGTTTCCTACCTGACTTCGCCACACTCCCTTTAAGGCCCCCCCCAAGAAATTTTTGGGTTGTACTCACGGGTTTCCAGCCTTGTCTCCGTGCTGCCTCCTCATATCGCCTCCTCTCGGTTTTAGCTGCCTCCAGCTCTTCACGAGGAAGGCGATATTCTCCCGGTTGAACCCACGGCCCCTTACCATCCAGTATCTCCTCCCATGTCCATGAATCCTGTGTAGGTAGGTCCTGTTGCCGCTTTCCATGCCGCTTGGTCCTATGGTGGGTAATTCTGTCACGATCGTGTGGCGGATTAACGGACCAAAATGCAGCAGTTGGAAAATATGCCATCTTCTTTTATTTTAACACGAAGATGAACACGACACAAAAACACTTTAACAAAACAACAAAATAACAAAACGACCGTGAAGCTACAAACGTTGTGCACAAACATACAGGCTACTAACGTTCTTACATAGACAATTACCCACCACCAATGAGAGCCTATGGCTACCCTAAATAAGGCTCCCAATCAGAGACAACCGAAATCAGCTGTCTCTAATTGGGAACTCATTCAGGTAACCATAGACTCTCCTAGATAACTAACCAACATAGACAACGCTAGACATCTACACTCAACACAAAACCATATACTACACCCCATAACCCCTTTACCATATAAACACCCAACACCAACAAAACATAAACATTCCCCATGTCACACCCTGACCTAACTAAAATAATAAAGAAAACAAAGAATACTAAGGCCAGGGCGTGACAGAAGTTCAGCTCAGGTTTGAGGTCGATCGCTCCTGCGGAGAGAAAAAGGAAAGATGTAAAAACACTTCTAATGGAGGGATGAGGAGGAAAGAAAGCGGAGGAGGAGAGATCCCTGTGCTTCAGATTGGATATAAATTATAGATGCGAGGTGCGAGCGGGCCTGTGTCTTTGTTTTCCAGGGTTGTGTGTTGTTGCGTTGAGCTTTACACAGGTAGCAGCACACTGTTAGTCTGTCTGGGGGTTATTGACTCACTGATTGCCAGGCTAGTCAATCTGACCTGAGGCAGCGATCATAGGCTAGCCTGGTAAACCATGTAGAGTCCAGTAGATTGACCGCGCCATAGACCATCCCAGCCTTGGCCAACCCCTCCACCTCCATCCCCTCCATTATCACAGCCAGCCAGGGGGTCAATCTAATAAACATGGGGTCAATACAGCAGCCATCAAAGGACCCTATTTGGAAAGGGCCTTAAAGGTGCTTTTTAATTGTATCCCTCCAGCCTGGTGCATGTAGAGGAGAGGAGAGAACAGGAGAGGAGAGGGCTCTCACTTAACTGGTGCCTTGACCCATCAACAAAGCAACAATGGCCCCATTAACTGATAGTGTGCGGCTGCATTGGTAACAGGTACATAAGCCTAATGGTGTAGGAGTCTATTCGTGGGCTAATACAGTGGAAGAACTAGAACTGTACCCTGCTATGACTAGTTCTCACTGTTTATATGTGATATCAGGGGATAGAACACCATTGTATCACTCTGTGACCCGTTTTCCCTGGGATGGTCTCTGGTTACTGCTTCTCAACACGGTACAGTACAGCATGTGGCTAAACAGCCTACCCGCCAGCTAGTAGGGAACTAAGCCATAAGCCATTGGTTGTAAATGGTTGCCGAGGAGCTGGCGGTGGAGCAGCTGCATTGGTGTGCCGTCGCCGCACCGTGGCGGAGGTGTTGTGTGGCAGCGTTCAGAGCGACGCAGCGATCCCCTGACCTCGGAGAGCCGAGAGGAACCTGAGGCGTGTGTACCAGATTTCAGGCTCCCCGTGACCCCAACATGGGAACCGGCTCACCTGGAGAAGGGAGGGGAAACCCGGACCACCTGATACGCCGGCTGCCTTAGTGCCTTCTCACCGCTTCCTCTCTCAAGCAGCTCTGAGAATGAATGAATAACGGTCCACTGGCTTCGCTTAGTGCATCCATTGTGCATAACTCCCATTCAATTAAAAGGCAGACACGGGAGGGTATCGGGTGTGCACGATCGTGAATCAAGTTGGATCAAATATTAAGACTATCCCGTTGGACTGCGAGGTCAAAGGTTGGAATGGGTGTAATGTCCTATAAGCATTTTGCTTGAAAGTGGGACACACAATAAGCTCTCCAGGTGTAGAGGAGGGGATTTACATGCTCTGTTAACATGATTTATCTGTAACCCATTAGGTGTGTGTGATGTAACTGTGGTGTATGTTAGTTTCATTATTTGATTATCCTCTCTATGGTCACACAGTGGACTGTTAAGTTAACACTGTCTCTTTGTGCTGTGTGTGGTGTGTGTGTGCGTGCGTGCGTGCGCGTGTGTTGTGCAGGTACAGAGCGACACGAGCTGACGTCGTGGAGGAGTTTCAACTCCATTTTCCAGTTCTTCGGTGAGGCTTTACAGACTGGGGAGGAGGAGGAGACCTCCAACGCGGTCACTACACGCAGCTCCCACAGAACCAAACCGGACCACAACCACAACGACTTATAGAACTACACCGACAGGAGGGAAACACAGAGGGGTGGAGGAGGTGCCAAATCCTCTCCGTCTTCCCTCTCCATCTTTCCCTCCTTCCTTCCTCCCTCATCTCTGTGTGATCTCTCTCTCTTCTGGCTGAATTTATCTCCCGGCTCGCACATGTATTGTTTTACCGGCAGAGTGCAGGGTGATGGTGTATGCATAGCAATAGCGTTTTGCATTGTTTCTAGATGAGCGCAACTGTCAAAACAATATGGGCTGAGTGTTTGCGTTTCCCGTGGGCTGTGGCTCGGCTGTGGTCCGGGCCACGGAGCAGTGGTTGCAGTGGCTGAGATTAAGGCTGACAGGCGCTGTGCACAGTGCGCAGTGGTATACCTCTAATTGTCCTGACATCGCCCTGAACTGAGCTAATACCCCGGCAGCCCTCCCCGCCACTCCCCGAGGTCCTAGAGCCCGCCCCATACCCACACAGTCCTCCTCAACCCACACCACTCATACACTTGGCATATCTCCCTCCCTCAACCCAACATCCTACCCGTCACCACAAAACGATGGTTTTAACTAGAGTAAACATTCTCCATTAACATGAGATGATTTTAAATGTAAAGTGAGTGTGTTGTTTTTATGGCTCCGTAGTCACGTCCATCCCTTTGCCTTACCATCTCCAAACACACACACACACACACTTATTAAAACGATAGTTACATTTTCTGTCAAATGAGGATCTATTTATACGATCGTACTTTGGGGAGTTGCACTGCAATGTTTATGACAGCTGATATACTGGTGGTGTTTTGTATCTTACTTTCGCTCAATGTTTCGTTGGATTTTTATGCACTCTAATTCGATTTTGTACCAGACCAAATGAAGTCCCAGAGTCATAAATGTTGACAATGAGGTAGATTGTCTATGATTTTGTAATTTGTAAAAATGTCTTCTTTTTTTTACTGTACCCTTTTTCCTGTTTGATATCCATGAAATTGATGTCCCCCGAGGATTTAATTTGATGAAATAAATAAACCGACCAGAACCTGTCCTAGATTTGAGAATTCAAGAAACTGAGCAGATTTTAAATCGCTTACAAAGCCCAGCATCAAAATGAGTTTTAGGGATATCTCATTTTAACAGAAACAAGAAGTCAGTAACACAGCCATAAAAACTTCAATACATCCCCTTGCACGTGTCGGGGAAATCCAAGATTTCAATATTATCCTAAGCCTAGATGGCGTGTCTTCAGATGTTGGGAGGAATGTATTTTCCAAACACTTGCCTCGAGTGCAAACGTAAAAGTGACAAAGAGGAGAGCCCTGCGTGGGTGGGTCAGCCTCGCATAATCTCAATCAGGGACATAAACAAGATTTTTTTTTTTATATATATTTCCACGACGTGTAAGTTAGAAATCACTCAAAGATGAATGGAATATCCTTCTGATATGCCCAGATATTTGTATCACCAGGAGACAGTAAGCCACTGATACATGAATACACCTCTCAACACAGCCACTGTCTCTCCAGACAAGTTTTACCTTTCCACGGCTTCAGGCGAGGCATTTATAAGGAGTGTTAAGAAATATATTGGAATATATTATACTTTATTTTTTATTCTGTGTAAATAACAGCCACTGGGTGATATTTTGAGGCTTTTGTAGGTTATTAAACACATCATTGCTTTTGTCAGTAATGAGGGAAGCAGTGTGTGAGCTGTTGTAATTTTCATCTAATTGTATTAAATGTCTCTTTGGATGTCACTCATGAAGTTAACTTGTTGTTTGATTGGGGAATATGCGGACTGGTGGAGAAGTTTCATTTCAGGATGCTGTTGTTCATGTGTGTTCCCTTTGCGTGAAAGAATAAACAGTTGCTATTTTACTTCATTATGTGTATATTGCTGCCTCAGGAATATACAACACACTATGTTCACTCGATATTTGTAATAAAGGGCTCGTTCCACGAAATGAGTGCCTTTTGCATCCCTTTGATATTTTAAGTAGAAATTGTGCACGCGTGTTGAATTTTAAACGCCTTTTATATTAAATGAAGTGCCCTTTAATATAGACCACATGGAACATTCAATTGATCTGATTTCTAATGTCAAAAGAGACATTGAACATCTAATTGTCAAATCCTAGTCTAAAAGCGGGAGAGCTGGTTCTACTGTTTTTTTGACCGTTTTCTGGTGTTTGGTGGTGTGAAATTGAGCATAAGACATCAACCCTGTTACCCATAGATAGACGGGATAGAAATGTTTTTACAATTAAAACATTTTTGTGACGCTTGCGTTCAATTGCTCCTCCCTTTTGTATACAACAAGCCTCCATTCCCCCTATCACATGGGGGTTGATTCATGGCGGATTTAAAAAGTCATCAAACAAAGACGCACTTAATATAGTTATATATTTTTTGCTCTTGAGATGGGGAAAATGTGTTTTTCATTCAGTTGAACATGTGCTCTTTATGACAGAATATTCAAATTTGGTGGGGGGAGAAAAAAAAAATTGTCACCAAGTTACACTACTCAGAAGGCACCATTTTGTTGGATCAACCGAAAGTCCAACAAGCCATATGGGAATGGATCAGAACTACTGCGTGCAGCCATAGAACCAAATCTGAAGCACAGATATGTAAATTGTGACTAATTTGAACAAATACTCTTGAATATATTATTCTTTCAGATTGTTTGTATGTTTTATTGATCATCTATCTAAGGACATTCATGCTTTGTGATTTGACTAAAGGGAAACTTCACCATTTTTCAAATTCCTATTGATCGTCACCAGCACCACCACAACATCAACATACGTGAAAATGGCGTGTTTCTGTGTTTTGTGGTAAAAAAAAGATCAAGATGTTTCCAATGTCATTGGACGATTAGACAATTAGTAGGCAAGTAGTAGGTAATGTCAACTCGCAATTGGTCCAAATCACAAGATACACACTGATGTCATTGGAAACACTTCCTCAATTGTTTTTATTACAAAACATAGAAATGCACCATTTTCACATATGTTGATGTTGGGGTGGTGCTGAAGATCAATGTGAAGTTGAACAATTGTGAAGTTTCCCTTTAAATATAGCATTTGAAAAACGCTTTGGTTCAAATCATTCTCCAATCAGATACATTATGGCTGTTGGTATTAAAATGTCCATTGTGTTATGTTAAGTACACTCCAATCATCCACCTTCAAGAGAGAGTTTACCCAAATTACAAAATGACACGTTGGTTTCCTTACACTGTAAGCGGTCTATGGACAAGGTATGACGGCCATCCACGCTTTGGTTTAGTTTCCCTGGCACTGTTTTCACATGCTAACGGTTTAGCATTTGTGTCACAAATCCCATTCAAGACATGGTACCAATATTAGCATTTTTCCTGCAACTATCCCTTCAATCATGTGTTTCCCATGCACCATTCCCATGTATTAAAACATTTTTGTCAGTTGCTGAAATTGAATTAAGAAGTGGTAGTGTTTATGGAGTTTACAACGAACACATGGTGTATGGGTATTTGTTTCAAATAGCCTAATTTATATGTATATAGCAGCCAGGTCACTGGTGATACAAGTCAGTATTAGATGTCCATCCACGTCTGAGGTCATCGGGAGATGACGTGGAAACCGGCCACTAGGGGCAACAGTGAGCACGTATCTTCAAGTAGGTTTCGGTTGCAAAAGGTTGCCTAATGACAGCGATAGAAAGTTTTTTTTAAATTGTATTTTAGTTTTAAGCCTATCCCAAACCTTAATAATTACCTTAACCATTCAGAGTTAATGCCTAACCTTAAGATATCGGAGTTAATACCTAACTTAACCTTAAACACTTTGACATTTGGATCAACTTCAAAATGTAATGTTGGAGGAACATGGATGAATGTCTAATTCTGACGTGAGACTGAGAGCTTGTTGTATATAGACCACTGCGTATTCTAATACGCCTGCCGTGGTTAATCAATTAGCCTGCAGTATTTGTTCTTCGTTTAGGCTATTGTTATAAATTAATTTAGAAACTAACATAAGGCATCGGAGCGGTAACCCATCGATTAGGTCTACATAGTTCAATGATAGAATAGTTTGTTTGCTTTACCACACATAACATGATCGTAGGGTATGCTACCCAGGTCATAGGGGCAGGCTTACTCAAGAGGGAAAATTATAGAAAGTGTAACGCTGAGAAAAAGTTGAGAGAAGGTTATTGGTACCTATCTAGATAGAGCCTAGTGCGCTGCCACATCGGCTCGCTTGCCTTCACTGCAAAGTGCGCGGGGTAGTTGAGCTTCGAGAGAAAAGGATCAGTCATCATCTCACATAACAGCTATGAAACATTACCGAGGAAGACGATCCATCACTCAAGACAGAGGAGCCCAGTCCTCAACAATTGGACTAGCGTTAACCAACGTTAAATGCCTTCTTAAATCTAGTTTAATGATTTGTTTTAGTATTAAGCCTAACAGTTCTCTTTATCGGGTCCTGCTTCAAAGAGCGCAGATAGAACTGCAAAAAAAACATGCCTTATCCATATTAAGTTAAGCTTTTTGGTTTCAAGTTTTAGACTGCATACGGTTTATTGGCCTGCACCTCCAGCGGATAAAAATATGCTCTACAATCTCCAGTTACAACCGGTTAAACTCCCTTAAAAAAGAAAGAAAGATGAAAACGGTTAAATATCAATTAAAACTCCTCAAATGGCGATTCATCTTTGCAAAGAGAGCTGTAATGCCAGCGCGTTTTACAGGATCATTTGTTTTCACATGGTGAAACCCGATAAGGTCATTAAACGCCCCCTCAATAAATCTTTAGAAATCTTTCCATTAACCGTCGAACAACAAGTGCGAGCGGGTGGAACCAGCTGAGATCCCTCACACCAAGTCAGGTCCCTCATAAAAATAAAAAATAAAACATTCAATCACCCATCATTGAGAGTTGGTCTCACTTCTCTGACACGTAAAATGTCTTAAACACACTCAAATGCAATAGGCAAGTATAGGCGAGGGTTGTCACATAATAACATGGTAGCCTTAAAACTTTTCAAATATTTGTTTCTATTGTCAGGCGCTAGAGTTTACCACCGATGCTCAAATAGAGCGTTTTAAATCAATTTAGCCCCATGTTACAGTATTTCTATTCACCATAAGGAAGATACATTTGCACACGGGGAACAAGTTCAACTTAACTCTGATTAGCAAGCGTCAGGAATATCTGCCTACACTAATTGCGTCGTTTTTATCAGTCATGTCACACTTAACAACATTCAATTGAACTCCAGTTTCCACTCCTGTTGAATTATTTGAAGTATGCAGGACCTAGGCCTAGATATTCGTGACCACATGATCATTCCCTCGCCTCGGCTACTACAATGTCTTCGCTCTTGAAACTTCAAACGCCTGCATGGTCTCATGCCAATGGCAATGGGATCCCAAAATGATATTATACATTTTCCAGGAGACTCAGATTGTCACGCTTACTCTCATCATCCCCATCCCCACGCTCGCCAGCACTGCTAAATATGAACTATTTCCAAAGAAGGACTAGACATTAAGCAAAGTTGGAACGTCACCCTCACCGGCACCTTGAGTACTCCAGATCACTGTCGGATCTCTATTTGCATAATTATATGCTCCGCTTTGAAGAGAAAACTAACCCCCAAATTGTACGGGTCAACAAACTGCAACAATCAATGTTTAATCTTGTATAGCCTACTAAAAAACTATCTTAACATCCATTCAAGAGTGTATCTCTCTCTCTCTCTCTAAGTAGGAGAGCAAATCGTTTGTAATCTATTGACGGAAGAGGAATGTGTAGTTTAAGCTTGAGGTGTATTCAAGTTTGTCCCCCCCCCCCCCCCTCCCCACAGACTATACTGTGTATTTTCCAAAATAGGTCTACCCAAGAAAGCACTACCCGGTATTGGGTTCGAACGTAACGTCATTACATATTCATTGACTGACCAAACCATGAATCCAGTGGAAGCCACCTCATTTCAATCACTAACCCTCTCTACCCAGCAAAGCTATTTGTGCACTGAAACAGAACTAGCCCGGTCAAAGAGTTATACTGGAGACCAAAGACATCAGACTCAAGGGAATCATTAAGATACTTCCTTAACATGCATCTTACTGCACAAACAAAGTGTTATTAACAGTTAAGAAACCCAATTATTGTTTTACTTGGCGCTGGAAGTGGCACGTTGCCTACGCGAGAGGATACTTCTCATTAGATACAATGTAGACCTTGTTCCCAATCTGGCTGTTCAAAACATCGACAGGTGTTTCTATCCAGCTGAGAGAAAGCCAGGCAGGCGGTATAGTCCTGGCTACATGGACGTGAAGTAGGGCAGTAGGCCTAAACTAGAACTCACACAATTCAAGAAGCCGGTTCTCAAGAATCCTTGGTCAAACATAGCCGTGCCTACATCCCTGTGACAAACAGCTACACACACACGGACAGTGGCTTCACGTTCCGATTAATTGGGCCTCACCTGTCTGATCATGTGACAATGTGACATAACCATAGTCACTATATAGCCTCTGTGTGCGGTGTGTTTTGACGAGCCTGGCCTATAATACACCTATTGTGTCCAGCTGTTGACAGGCAGAGCCGTTTTACGGTGTGCAGTCCATTTTGGCTTTATTAGTAGCCTAGCTTTCAGGCGGCCGCTACTCTATAGCCTACCCTTTCCGCCCCCTCAATTACACCCCCCCCCCCCCCCCCCCCCCCCTGATAGTCTCGGGTCGTAAAGACTCCACTAGTAAAAGCCCGCCTCTGAAATGGAATACATTTGAAGAATGGGCTTCGAGTTTAAAGACGATACTCTTCTACAAATGACGTGATGGCACTGTATATTATTCGAGTATAGAGACCAAGTAAGGTAAAGAGTAAATTAGTTTAGTGCTTAAGAGCCCACCATTGTAGGAAATGGCTAATTTCGATATGATATATGAATGACAGTCAATGTGACGTTTTGAAGTGGGGCTGTAATGGGCTGTTCTTCTGAGTTGTGATGTAACGTTGTGTTAACTCATGTGGAAATTCAGTATTGTAGTTGTGCAGGAGTGTTGCACAACCTATTTCAACTACACCGTTTGTCTTGTGAAATAAGGAACAAATAACGAGCAAATAAGAGGGAATGTTGGTCCTTCAAACAACTTCGCTCTATCAAAAATGACTCAAGGGATTTCTGAACCAATTGACTTGGAAAACAAAATTCACATGATAGAATTCTAAGTTAGAAAAATCCACTCCACTCAAATGCACTGTTCACAGGGAATTATGTAGGAAATTAAATGAGCAACATTTTACTACATAACTTAAGTTAATAGTTAATTTTAGGAATGTATTATTGATAAAAGGCAGTTACCATTTAACAATGTTGTCTGAAAGGTACAACCTATGTTTGATCTAACAGAGTTGAAAAATGTATACTGCTGCAATGTGGATGAATTATACTTAAATTTTACAGGCTAATAGTCTAATCCAAAGGGAAAAAAATAAACATTGAAACATTAACAACAATTAAATTGCCTAAAACATTAGGCCTATTATACAATTTAATGAGTTTGCATATTTGTATTATTTAAATGCCATATTCATTCGATTTGGAAGTAAGGGGCAGATGTAGTTTCTTTGAAAAACTTGTAAGAGTCACAACATGTACAAGTTTCATAGTTCAGTATAGTTTAATATCACTTGAAACGACTCTGTCAGTTATAGACAACCACTAAACGGATATGAACCTGCTATTAATCTTAAACACAATAAGGGTATTTGTTTAACCATGCCCTGGCCTTTTCGTTATTATTATCATTATTATTATGTCTTCTTGAGGACATTGTGCCATTTAATTCGTTTACCGACATAATTATTAGTGAACAGAATGTGTTGTTGACTAGTTAGCCTAACTATTACGATAGCAATGGTTTCCGGCTAGTTTAAGCGTAGTAGTAACGTGGTAATAACATGAATAGACGCAATAGAAATAATAATAGTGATGATTGCCTATGATAATCAACAACAATAATCAGATGATATCGACACGTGAAACGAAAATGTAGGCCTACTGGTTATTCAGTGTTGTGTGCTATAAGGGAATTAATTAGATATACTCTTAGAGAAAAAAAAGTTTTTTAATGAACCAAAAAGGGTTTTATCGCATGCGTCATGTATGGCACCCCTAAAAGCTCTATATTGAAATCCAATGGACCCTTTTTTTTTTAGATGAAAGAGCTTCATTTGAGGTCTTATATAGGGGCGCCTTTAAGCAAGCGATATCATATTTTTTGAACTTT
Organism: Salvelinus fontinalis; assembly: GCF_029448725.1. NCBI lineage: Eukaryota > Metazoa > Chordata > Actinopteri > Salmoniformes > Salmonidae > Salvelinus > Salvelinus fontinalis. The sequence goes on along the minus strand of NC_074692.1, from coordinate 281,649 downwards.
TTTTCCGAGAGTGATCAAATATGACTGAACTTCAACACCATTTCAAATTCTGCAACCGCCCTGGTGAAAAGCTGTACGTGTTATCTCCCAGGATTGTGTATTTACGCTTTTCCTATTGTTCTTTTCTTACCTTTTCTTACCACTTCCAACAAAAAAAAACGTTGCTCTTACTGTTTATCTGAATGTATATATAATTGTTGGTGTTATTGTGTGCTATGATGAAGTCCAATCAAACCACAAACGTAAGCATCAACTTCCTCTCTTTTTTTTGGATGATATAAAGGGAAATGCAGGTGTTTTTCAACTTCATAACCAACAATCATTTAACAATACAAGATGTCGCTACGTCTATATCTATGTCCACAAGCACAACAAGAGGCATCTCCTTCCGAACAAAACGTAACCTCAGGTAGTTCCTAAAATCCTCAAAGTCCTCTAATCGATGGCTACAGGAGGGGGAGTGAGATTGACGTGAGAGACGAAGGACGGCCCGTAAGGGAACCCGCTGGCTCCTGTTCGTCACGTTTGGCTTTATACGTATACAAAAAATAATATTGCAACGTTATATTAAATCAGACATTATATATTCGTTTCATCAGCTGGACGCAACCCTCCGAGGCTAAACATACCGGTATGCTGAGTCGGAGAGGTTGGCCACCCCCCCCCCCCTCCCCCCCCTCCCAGAGTAAGAGACGAGTTATTACTCCCAAGCAGTCATCATCGGCTCCAGCGCGCATCTTCATTACGGACGCCCAAAAAGCTGAAGCTGTAAATTAAGTTATTGCCAACCAATGAACTCAAATGAGCTAGGCCGCATAGGTGGCCGTCAGACGGGCCTCGCTTTAAAATCCTGACAGGCGACAAGGTGGAGAGGGGCTACGGGGGGGGTGACTGGCCGGATTGGCAGGTGTGTTTTTTAAGTACATTTCATGGTTTAGAGCCCCCTGGTTAAATTGGGCCCAATTGGAATCTCCGTGGTACTTATTACACTGACGCTGTTAAAGGCATTGCAGGCACCTTCTAGAGCGCTCTTTGATGCCGCTCACTTTCTCCCTTTTGGATGGGACTACTTTGTTCCTCTCCCATGTCATTTCTTTATCAGCCATTTTTCTCCCTGTCTGACAAGCGTCTCTCTCTCCCTGCCACTGTCCATAATCTCTCCATCCAGTTGACTAGCTTTCTTCATGTCGGCGCTTAAGTCGTTATTGTGTTTGTTACCTGAGTCAGCAGGGACGATGAAAAGCGGGGTTTTGACGGAATAGTTGACAGGACAGGGGGTGAGTTGTGATGGCGGGGAGGAACGCCTGAAAGGAGTTGTGTGTATGTGCGCTCTGGTGGGTGGGATACTTTTAATACAGTCTGTGAAGTCAACAACAGAGCAACTAACTGCACTTTCTTAGGCTACTGTTTATCCCTAAAGCAAACCTGTCAGAATAACAGTGACAGGCTGGCAGCGTCTCCATAAACAGTCATCCCTTCTACCATCGAAACGTGCGCTACCTGAGCTACTTTCTCAACTCACCCATACTGAGACATTCAAAGAGCCTAAATTATGCAGAAGCACATTTTCGTTTGGACATCCACCAAGTTATCGGAGTTTGATTCCAAACGCCTTGTCTCCGTGAAAGTTAGCCCGGGCGCTATTACTAAGCAACAGAAATACTTTGAAAGTTCAGTGAATTTGATTGCATTCGTTCATATTCCTTTTGATAATCGAATAATTGTCGCTACAGGCTTTAAGGATAGTAATCGTGCGATATTTTACATGGCTATTGAAAAAGAGTAAATGAAGTAGAACACAATCAAAAGTACGTTTTAAATAGGCCTACGTTGTATACTTATACAAAGTCTTTATTGATTATTTGGTTTAATATTTTAGCCATGTTATTTCGATGAGACGGTTTTATTCAAAAGACCGATTAGTGCAAAAGTTGAAGAATTGAAGGCTAATAATAGCCGACATTTATAGCTAGTATGTGTTGCAGTTTTGTTGTTCTAAAAAAAACTTCCATCTAATAACAAAATCATATAAAAAGCGTTATAGGTTAGGATTCATTTTTTAAAAATGCAGTGGATATTAATTTGTGAAAACATCTTCCAATTAACGCATATAATAAACTATAATGGGATCCTACTGTTTATATTAAAACATGTTTCATCTGAATAATAGCAATTTATGTAATGTATCAGATTTTTTTTAAAGAGTCGTATAGCAAAGACAGAACATTCTTTGATCTCAACGACATGAAAAGCATGTTGTTTGTGGCTGTTATTATTATTTTTTTTCATAACTTAATCAGCTGGTTGCTATTACGTTTGCCAAATAAACTATATATCTGTGCAACATGCAACATCACTAATTATTCCTCTTTCAATATAATCGGATTAAAAAAAAATATATATATATAAAAAAGTATATTACATATTATTATTTTATGTCTCATGGTTCATGTCTATGTCCATTACAATCACATACTCAAATAAATCATGAAAAACAATACAGAATCCAACACACCTCCCTGCAATTAACATCGAACCTGCTGGAATGGTTGCAATCTAGCGTACACAATGCGGATGTAGTAACCCACGGTATAGGCTATCGGGTGTGTGTGTGTTTTGGTACCGAGATGTTGACCTGTCAGACGGGACGTGTTAAGCATGTAACTCCAACTGTTGGCTCTCTCCAGACGCTCACGGCGGCATCGATTTGAAACTTCTCCTCTCTAATGTAATGCTAGCATCCAGCTATCCTCTCATAGAAACGTGCATGAAGAACGCTCGTTCTTGACCTTGCTATCAAATTACCCCCGCCTGGGACAGAACGGGAGACCAACACCAAGTTCGCAAGACAGAGAGGGAATTGGTTATTTTCTTCCTCAAACCTGATCATACAGCCCCTCAATCATGCTCTCGCTACTGTCAGTACGGCCCAGTATCTGCTGAGAAAACTATACACTTCCTCATGCCTTGTCCTTAAAGGGGTATTGTGCCTGAATGGAGACAGTGTGTGAAAGCCTTTCTAACTATGTAAATATGTTATCCATCAGCAAAAAGAGAGAGACCATAATCAGTATAGAATGGTGAGATTCTCCTTAAAAGTCTGAAACTCATACATTCAAAATATGTCCCTCATCAGTCAATTGAAAACGCCTACCAAGCCAAAATAGCACACACACGCACGCACGCAGGCACACACACACACATACACACACACACACACTCCGTCCAAATATACATATATTCACATGTTACACGGCTCTTGCCTTTTGGGGGCCCTAAACGAGATTTGCCCAAGCTGGACCATTTTTTTTAGTGGCCTCCCTCTTGACAGCAGAAAGAAAAATGTAGATTTGAAAGTTTATTTCCTGCATTTCTAGAAAGGTTGCCATGTGGAATAGAGAAAATGTTGCAGTTTTAAAGCAAGTTTTCTGCAGTTCTACAAAAAAAAATCCCATGGGGTTGGAGATTCATTTTTGCCATTTTAAAGCACATTTCCTGAAATCCTACACGTTTTGCCATGACTTATGCCATGTTAATGATATCTGAGTGAGAGTGACGAACAAAATCAATGGGGCTCTCTGGAGGTCTGGGCCCCTGGGCACATGCCCTGCATCCTGGTTGGTAGTCGGCCATGATGACTACAAGTTTAGATAACTGGCTAGACTAACTTATCAATCCAAAAATTGTTAGCTGACATGGTTAATTGAGTGACTGTCAGTGACTGACAAAACGAGAGAAAATCTGCAAGATGCACAACAATAACAAAAGGAATTTGCACCTTGTAAATTCCCCAAGCGACCGCTTATGTCGCTTATGCCTGGACTCAGTGACATGTTATATGTAGCCTACATACAGTATATGCATAGATACAGACATACGTGTACATAGTCTACATTCATGCTCACACAATGTACAGACGTGTATACAGAAAGACGTTGAAGCCCCCCACACCCATGTCAGGCGCACATGTGAGGAAAAAGTTGAAGTGAGAGTCGGTGTGGCTCATGTCTATAGTTGGAGAGGGAACCGAAGGCGCTGACGGAAGGCGGATTTGCTGGTGGAGAGAGAGAGGCTGTTTGATCGAGCTCTACAGCTTTGAGACAGCTTGTTAATTAAAACCCCAAGAGATGAGCCTCTGGAGCCACCGTCCATATCAGAACACTGCTAACTAGCCTGACAGCAAGTTATGCCTACTTAACAAGCAGGCGTGCGTGCGTGCGGCTTTGTGCTTGCTCTTCAATCCCATACTTTTTTTTTTTATTATCACAGGCTAACAGTTAAATAATTTAATTCGTTAAAATCCCACTGTGGCGGTGAAATATCTTGTTTTCTACTTAACGAAACTATGACAAACCGATGTATTCACTGTCTTATTTGAGGAAAATAGTCCAACTGACTGCTCTTATACTCCCAAATCCACCCATGTCCGTTTAAAAATGCGGCTAATTCGATTAGGCTTTTTTTTTTTTAAAGAGAGAAAGGTAAAAGAGTGAAGAAAGAAAAGACGTCTTGGTTGGGTGGTCTAATAACTGAAAAGACATATTCACTTTGACCAAATTAAAGCATCGTTTTTTTCTAAAATTGAAAGCACTTCTGAGTTTTGGGGTTTACCTTGTGAAATAAATAAACAATGTTTTTTTTAAAAGGTGAAACGTGTGTCATTTCGGTGAGAACGAATTGATATTCTCTGATAAATGTCTTTGAGGTCGGTAAAAAGCTTTGCCATATGCAATATTCCACCTTTATGCCGCCCTTTGACTGCGGGATCTGTGTGCTATTTCATTGTATTTGCATATGTAAGATCGTGTCTTGTTAAGTAGTGAAAAACAAATACCGAGAGCCTTATTTAAACACTCAAACGCAGGGTGAATCCATGGCCGTTCTACAAAAAGTAATTGAAATGCGTTCTTTCTTAATGTAGACTTCAATGTGTTGGCCAAGCCTATGCTACTAATGTAAATACACCTATAGATAAGTTCTCGTTCTCAGTTCTAGCCGTGCTAGATGTGGGTCTTTGATGCAGCTCTTTTGCTCCAGGTGGAGGGTCGAAGAACACGCACACCTGCGGTGAGATACCACCCAGGATCCAACAGGGGGTGACGTGAACTAGCGGACAATACAGCTCAATCCCTGCTGAAAGATTACGTTCACAATAACGACCACCATTCTTTGTCACGCCTGCACAACATAGCCTCATGCATGGCGCTGGACATCAAATATTCCTGGGCCGTGAATGAAAACAAAGAGACACTATTATCGTAGTTTTCCACTCCCATTAGACTAATCTAGTGCCTAAAAGTTCAATGTCATAATCAACACGGTCCATTGAAAACGTGTTTTGCAATTGCATTTTAATCCTATACCCAAACCAACAGGGGAAATAGAATCTAGAAATACATGTCAATATATGAGCGGTTTGAAACTGCATATACAAAACGCATTTTGCCTTACCATGAGCCAGTCATTATTACAAATCATGAAATCCTGTAAAAGAAATATAAACATTACAAGTGGGCAGTATTTATTCATAACAAGACATATGCCTGTTCTTTGGGTCTCTCTAACGTGTTTCTTTGTCATCTAGCGTGGTGGCGGCCTCTGCACCTGATCGCCAGTGTCTTGGTCTGAGATCCTGCTTTTAATACAGCTGTAAAAGCGTCTCTAAGTCTCCAGCACATTCATCAACGTCAGACATGGACACGACGCTATTTAGTGAAAGTTTAACTGCAGCAGTGGGCTATATCTTGACAGAGAGTGGGACACTCACAGAAAACAATGCACCTTTCCCCTCAATTGCAAAGCGCTTTAAAAAAAAATGCATATTTATATTTTTCTCGAAAGGTTGAAATATTACATGAAAAATCCATAGGCTATTGCACAGGATATATGGATGGATGCAATGTGTTGAAATGGCCGTGTCTCGTGGAATTAGGCTTTGTTTTTAAAGCATTGTTGAAAACTGTGGTTCTAAATTATATTTATATATATATTACAAAAATGCTCGTTGACATATGCTAGCTATAGCAGTGCATTTAACACTATACACGAATTTGAGCTGTTGAAATAATTACCATCACATTTAATTTTGAACAATGTTAAGCCTACAATTCATTTTGGAGTATGCAATCTAACATTTCTGGAGACTTAAAATAAAATAAGATTAAACCTAATGAGCTTATTAGGCTTAGGATGTATAAGCAATGCACAATAAGCAAAACAAATGTCTTATTATCAGTTTATATTAAAAAACATGCATTAGTAGCCTACTCTAATTTGGCTGCTGTGTTTAATCAATCTGATTTGATAATAATACAAAACCCCTCTGACACATTCAACAATTAAAAAAACTTTGCTCTCGTATACACACACCAGCGAAATTAAATGAGGATAATTTACAGCCCCGGAAAGTCGCTTGAGGAAAGCTGCAGAGAGAGAATGCGGTGGACTGTGGGTTGAGGCTGAGCGTGGACAGGAGTTTCGTGTGGTTCCTTGGTCTTAGGGTCCCAGTACGCAGAGCGCCATCTAGCAAACAAAAGTAGAAACAAACAGCCGGAGACAGCCTCCATGCACTCCACTGCACGAACACTGATGCACGAAAGCACCATAACAAAGCCGCGTATAGCAGCACCGCGGAGACATTGCATCCTGCATTGCCTTCATTCAGCAGTATACTGCTCTCTATTCACGATTGATGCTTGACATCAATAAACCACCCTGAAATAGTCCGTGTATTTTCGTAAATTATGAATAAATGAACGAATCGATTAATTAGAACAAGGCAATGTTCATTTTAATAGAGGCTCGAGTGTGAATGAACCTCGAAGGGTCAAGATCCTAAATAAACCAATCCTGTCATCGGTGTTCAAGCTAAATGTTTAGGAACGTATGTCAAACTGGCCGAGGACGAGGTGGTGACTATCAACTTGACAAAATCGATAACAACATCCGCAAGACCCGTAACGGTGTTTTACTCCACTATACCACTATACCACAAGCACACAATACATCTTCTGTCGGATGTAGTCTCGAATCAATTGAAATGTCTCAAATGTAGGCTGTGGCGGGATAGGCTACCGAGGGGCAGTGAGCGGTGTTGTCATGCGCTCTCGCCAAGCCACTGAGTGCATGACTAGTAGGCTACACCGGAGGACCGGTGTAAATGACCACGCTCACAAGTCAACAAAGGCTCGTCCCCACCCTCACTATTCCATGTCATCTTTAATCTCCACTGCCATTACTTCGAACACCAACAAATATGTCGATCCAAGGTCATCTCCCGTATCCTAACACTAATACCACTAGTTTAAATGTAGTCCCAGCACTGCCAATAATGATATAGTGGTAGGCCCAGCAATAACATATCATCGTCATAATGGAGATCTTCTTAATAATCATTAGGCTATGTAATAACCATGATTAGTATGGCCATCAAATCTTATAGTCCAGCAGAGATGTCATCTAAAATAGAGACAAAGACTATAGTGTCTTAGTTCAATTTAAAAGCATGCGAATATCTACAGAGACGGACCTTTTTGATGGAAAGGATATTTTACATAATTAGAAATATTATAAATGCCAGAGTATGTTATTATAAGTATATTTTGAATCATTATTTTCTCTAATAGTCTACTTTCAATATATGCTGATGTTCAAGTGGAATATTTGGTCTTAGTCGACGTTTACGGTGATAAATATATGCCAATAGGCTATGTCAGAGACATAGCACAATCAGTTGCTGTTGCTTTTTTTCTGCATATACCACAACGTGTCATAACTTTCGTCGAGAGATGTGGGCGCTAATATCAAATTGCAAGGGAATTAAGAAATAGCATCCTAGTTTAAAAGTAAGGTGTACGAAATATTCATGTGGACTTCGCTGTTATGCATATAGGCTGCTACACATTGATAATAATTATAAAAACATTTGCGCATATAAACTACTCTTTTTCTTTTTTTGTAATTGCAGAAGTGTTTTCCATCATGAGGTTTTTATGACATCCTAATCCAGGTCCTCAATCCAGGTGTGTGTGTGTGTGTGTGTGTGTGTGTGTGTGTGTGTGTGTGTGTGTGTGTGTGTGTGTGTGTGTGTGTGTGTGTGTGTGTGTGTGTGTGTGTGTGTGTGTGTGTGTGTGTGTGTGTGTGTGTGTGTGTGTGTGGGCCTACATTCTCGACCTCTCAGTGTGATGAAAGTATGCCTCTTCTCATAAAAATAATCCGGAGAAGTGTCAATTAATTTCATACAGAAATCAGATATGTCCCTTATGGCTTCATGCAGTCCAATTATTTATTATATGAACAATGACCTAAAGAGTCGTTTCCTGCTAAACAACACAAACGCGATTAACCTGTTGTAGACACGTGCACGAGCGTGCATGGCATCTCCAAGGAGAAGGCAGCTATGTGTGTCAAATAGGCTACCGGCATAAATATATAGGCTATAGTTAAAAACAATCAATAATGTTGCATGTTACGCTAGCCTATTGATTTTCAGGATAGTGTGTCCTGCTCCAACCTCCGTATTGCTTCTTTTCCTGCACATCTTAATTTTTTTCTGTAGCCCCCCCTCCCACACACACACTTTTTTTTGCCGCCTCTGCGTGGAGTGGAAAGAGTGAAGATGTGACTGGGCGTATTTGAAGTATGACGAGCTTTGTGCTCCACTCCTTTTCATTCCCCTGCCTCAAATACTCCCGCTTTCAAATAAGCCTCTCTGGCAATCCCAGCCCGCCCGCCCCCCCCGCCACCTTGAATGGGCGGCTGACCTTTCGGGCCGTGTCCACTCTCCGTCCAGTTTTATCCACATAAACCTCCTTCCCCCACCCCGCCTCATCTAGAATGCTAGCTATTCTTTACTGATATCATCAACGAATGCAAATGAATTTGGACGTGGGGGGGCTGCATGGAAGGAGCAGGAGGAGGGGTGGTAGCCATGGACAAATAAATACCACACTAGCTGAGAATGCGCGTGTGTAGATGGAGTAATTGAATACTCTCCAATGTGGTGATGGTTCGAACCATCCTGAATGCAATATTGCAGAGAAAAGACACATTCCAATTTCTGAATTTCGTACTCTGAAATACCACCCAAAAATTCATTTGCCGTTCAAATTTGATGCATTTATTTCTGCATGGCCTTTGAAGAGAGAGGGGTCGTGTCAGTCATCGAGGAAAGGCCACTCCGTTAACCCCCTCCCTTTACACCCCTCTCTCCCTCTAACCAACCGACTCCACACCTTTTCTCAGCAGACACACGTGAGCGCGCGCACACGTATTTGACTATATCACGCGGACTTTAAAGGCTTCACAGAGGGTAGATTGGAGCGTTGCTCCTCTAACAAGGAGAGGAGGCACTTCTATAATCACAGCGGCTGTGTGTAGCCTAGGCAAAGTGGTAACAGCTATAGCGAGATGAGATTCTCTATGGAGCGGTCCAAGCGCTTTAGGCGAGCAGAAAAACGTTCTATCGAATGCTTTACAATCATCAAAGCACAATATGTGTTAAAAGCGAATAGATTTGGGACATTTTAAAAGATTATTTATGCAGGTAGCCTATCTCAAAAGGGAGGCCTGCCTATATTATCAGTAGCCTATATGCCAAAGGATATTCCATTTGGATAATAACGGCCACTGTGTATTAGCCTATAAATGTTGAAGTAATTGTCTAACATGAAAACACTCGCGTTACATCCTTCCTCGAGGTTTTTCCAGTGTGTTACATCGCTATTGGCAGGCTCTCTTTGCTTAGACGCACCAATGCTGCTGCACAGACACACACATATGATGGATGATGCTGAGTAAGATCGAAAAAATACATTTATTTATCAACAGTCTGCCTTTCCTCTAGGCTGGAGAGGGAAAGAGATAAAGAGAGAGGGAGAGAGGGGGGGGGGGAGAGAGAGAGAGAGAGAGAGAGAGAGAGCGAGGTGATGTGTGTGCAGCATCAACCTTACGAAACCCTGCAACTGTCAAGACCTTTCCCAATGGCATAGATAAAAAATGCCCTTTATGAAACGTTTCAGTCAATCAAGAAAACAGACCATTCTGCGCCAACCAGATAAACAAAGGCTAAATTGTTACAATATAAAGACCAACATACATTTTATAAACCGGGTAGTTTGATTCCTCGATGCTGATTGGCTCAAAGTATGACGCAAAATTACTTGTTTACTGTTTTAATTAAGTCAGTAACCCCTTTATAATAGCAATAAGGCACCCGGGGTTTGTGGTATATGGCCAATATACCACTGCTAAGGGCTGTATCCAGGCATTTCGCATTGCGTTGTGCGTAAGAACAGCCCTTAGCGTGGTATATTGGCCATATATCACACCCCCTCGGGCCTTATTGCTTAAGTATACCACGAATGGGTGCCCATTATCAAGCAAGGTTATTAGATAAGCTCACTAAATTCAGTGTAAGGTTAATAAAATGTTAATTATATGTTGTTGTCTTTTATATCGCCACACATGTATAGCAGTTCAAGGATAACTCTTTTCTGACAGTCCTGGATCATACAAATATTCTGGCACACTTCATAGTAGGAAAACAGATGTACCATTTTTCACATATAATTTTATGACGGCCTACATATGTAACGTTGGAACGGCCCCAGAATGTCTCCGTTATTTTCATAATGGCTATTATTGTTCAGACTTATAAGCCTAATCATCTCGTCATAAACATAGTTGAAATTAAACAAATTGATTGATTCAGCTAGGAGACAGCTGGCCTTTACCAAAATTAGGGGCTTTACAGTGCATTGCATATAGGCCTATATATATAGTTTTGTTTTGTTTTGTTTGTTTTGTCAAAAAACATAGGTCTATAGTGTATTATTTTGAAGACGCAGCCAATAAGCTTACAGATTCAGACTAGTTAGACAAACGGCCAATTGCTTCATAAGCATCATATTTGATTGAGTGAGCGGCCTATCAACACAGTTTCGTCAACCTTGAATACTATGTATTGTCTTGTTCATTACACCACCCATTGAACGTGTGTTCACCAGGCCTAGGCTAGACAACGTATGCATTTAAAGCAACATTTCCCATATGAAAAATTCACATGTGAAAATCCTGACGTTGAAGTGAAACATTATACAGTGTTGGCCAAATACTTAAACAAATAAATAAAAAAGGAAAATGCTGAAAAAATAGGTCACCAGTAAATTTGGTCTCAGCATGATGTGTAATTGCAACAAAATGCAGCTGAGTCAAATTGAGTAGCTCACTGGCAGCGGTGGCACAGAAACAAACCATCTGGTGTGTATTAGAAAGAGAAGCGGTAAATATGGATGAAAAGCCAGGACGTTATCAGGTATGTAAACCCGGCATTGCTGGCCTCCCATATATTGACATATCACACTGTGGGGATATCTATTAAAACATATCCAAGTGAATAAATTAACACGGTAGTTAAATTAATTTAGTTGTGTGGCTCTCCGGATGACTCTGACATTTCTGAAGGGATTAAGGAAATGAATTAGTTAGCGGTAGCACGCTGGTGATGATGTTATGTCTGCACCACTGTGGAATTTTTCGGGCAGCACCTCAAGTTTTAAGTATCCATAAGCAAAATGTTACCTCTCCTCTGACTCAAAACACATTTTATTAGGCTACACAATATTATTCTTATAGCCTACTTGTTATTGCAAGTCGAATTTCCATTAGCCATAATGACGACATTTGCCACTGACAATCACACACATCCTTATAAACTTCCCATAGGAAATAGAGCTATACTCTTCTCAACAAAACAGCCCCCTTTCCTCCTTGTTTCGACTCGGTTACCTCGTTTCACGGTTTCCATTTCAAAATAAACTTTCCTTTCCAATCTCCGGGGTTTCTTTTCCGGTACTGTGATTCATTTCCTACATACACTGAAAAATAGCGCTCTCGAGTTTGATGCCACATGTTGATTAATTTGTTGTTAATGACAACCGGAGTCATAGACATACGCATAGGCACATCCTTTCCTCTCTCCCTTTCTCACATATCCCTCCCCCTTCTCTCACTCTCGATCTCGCTCTCTCCCTCTCTCCTCTCCCCCTTGCTTATCCAGTTCACTCAAACGCGCACACACACATTGTGCAAGAGGGACAAAATCAAAACAAAAGTCTTACTTTTTTCGCGGACCGTCATGGTCGTCGTCGTTTCAGCGTCTCTGAGCCGCCTCTCTTCACAGTCATAAAGTCTGAAATATTTCAGTTCGACACAACATCTCGCTTTAATTCATATATTGCTGGCCACTGTCCCATAGACTATACCCAAAAGCTTAGAATGAAGTGCAGTGCAGATTGAGACATATTGAGCCCGCTTTAAAAGGATCATTTCATGTGGGAGGTTGGACACAAAGTTTGGACTCGTGACTGGCATTCCGGAGAGACATGCATATTTTAAAACAACAAAGCAAGATAGAGACCGGGCTCCGGGTGGGAGGGGAAAAAACTTGGAAAGAAGTTACTATCTGATGAACAGCTGTCATTGTTGGGCAAGTCTTGCGCGCGTATTAAGATATAGATTCCCAAAGCCCCTGTCAAAGAATTATCATCAAATGTCCCTTGATGATGATCATGATTTTTTTTTCTCTTACGCCAAATCATAAATAATAACTTCAATATTTTTTTATTTAACAACATTTAGCCTATAAGGCTTGCAGGAGATCATATTCTATAGGCCTAACATCCCGGTGCATTCTACCACCCTGGGCACAGACGTCAAATCAACGTCTATTCCACGTTGGTTCAACATAATTGAATTGAAATGACTGTGGAAACAACGTTGATTCAACCAGTGTGTGCCCAGATGGCAGTACAATCCATGGTGGTTGATGTTTAGCAGCCTACATTGCGTTAAACTGTGTAGCATCTTCCCTTGAGGCAGCTAGTTTAAGGTGAATTCAACCTCTGACGATTCACCTGCCAATCAATAATAAAATAATGTTTTCTTATAATAAATACACCAAAAGTACTCTATGTAGAAGTTTGGACAACTTAGTTGACCATGTTACTGTAAAGGCACACAATTATCGTAATTAGCCTATGCTTATACTCTCACGTATAGCTTTAACTATAGGCTACACAGATTTCAAATGTCTTAGCACTATTAATGAGCATGAAGATAACAATTCACGTCTTATTTTTTTATATATGCCTATCCTTTTAAAAGGACTTATATTGTGCGTGGATTCTGTTAGAGTGTAGGGCTAAATGCATAAATTGTGTGTTTGCTGTGACGAAATCTGTCAGTTGGAATGAAGGGTATGGAGACAAAAGGAGAAAATGCATGGTGTAGACCTGGATATCTCTGTTAGTTGTTGGCGTTAGTCCATGGGGACGGACGGACTGGCCATAGGGCAATTCTGGCAAATGCCAGATGTGTTGGTCCATCTTTAGCCCAATGGACCTGTCTACTTCTGGGGTTTTATGCAAAAAAAATACATATTTGGCAACAAAAATGCGCATCAAGAAAGATAATGGCCCGGAGTTGGGACATTGAGGAAAAGAATGGGCCGGTGTGTTAGAAATACCCATGCCGATTTCTGGTCCCAGTCTGTTCCTGTCCATGGGTATGGAATACTAATGAGTAAAGGGTCTCTCTCTGTCTCTCACCCCTCGGTCGCTCTCTCCCTCCTCCATCTCTCTCTTTCGCTCTCTCTCTCGCTCGCTCGCGGAGAGAAGCAGATCGATAGCTGACCCGATGGTTTGGCCAATGCTTTTTTTTTATCTGGCCAGGCAATGATATTATCAGCCTTGAACGTTATATACAGCAAATGTCTTCCTAAATCAACACAAAGAGATCGCTTACACAGCGATCTGTGCTTTCTCGCAACCGCCTCACTCTCTGTTTCTCACTCTCTCACACTCACACCCGCGCACTTGCACATCCACGAGCGCGCGCGCACAACACACACACACGGAGGCGTCACCTTATGTTACATTCACAACTGGGGATATTTTATACCCTGTAGTGTTGGATTTGATCCATGGCTTAAAGCTTGCGTGTGAGGTCTGCGGACGACAGAATTGCTCTGCGATCAGTGACATTGTTAATTCCAGGTCGACTACATATGATCACCATTCCACATAGAAAGCAACCTAGGCCATTTTATAATAAACAAAACGCAACAGACATGGACAATATTTAGAATGATAGGCTATTCCCCCCTGTGCTGTTTTCAACCATTCACCAGAAGCGTTTGAATTCCCAAGCGATGCTGAAAAACTTGGAAGTCAATTGTCGTGTATTCACTTGCATAAGCCAATACCTAAAATAAAAGTTAAGCGTATAACATTGTCATAGCCCATACTTTAGAGGATTGTCCACGCATCCCAAAGCTTCTATTAGAAAATATTTTTTTGTCGAACTATTTGTCAACAGTGACTTAACGTGCTTAGGCCTGACATAGGCGAAATGAACTGTGCTACCCCACACAAGCTTGGTATTGCCTTGTGACCTCTCAAGACGTGATGAGCCATTGGTTGCATAAGGTTTGGAAATAGGTTCGCTGACAACTTCGGGAAATAAATGTTTCGCTTTCAGATATCTCAAACGTGAAATCGCACCCAGCTGCTTGTGTAAGCAAACAAATAGCCAGCCCCATGTTAGGAGTCCTTCACTTGTGGTTTGATGAATGAAACCAGACAAAGGTAAATGGTTATTTAACTAATTTAGGAATAACACTTTTGTAACCAGAGTTTCCGAAATGACCGAGATGGGGCCTATAGTGTGTTACAGATCCCTTTCCCTTTACCCACCACCATCAGTCAAGTGTAACAATATAATAGAGCATTCCAAACATGTAACACGTTTTTCTTCTTCTTCAGAATGGCAGCTAAGATATCACCAGCATACAAGACCCAGAGAGAGCCTTTGTATAGCCTCAAATATTTGAACGTTGAGTGATCAAAAAAAAAAGACCGTTTATCATCCCAATACACTCTACGAGGTTAGGCTACCGGAAAGCCAAATACTAAACCATTATGAGATTAGATGTAATTATTGCATATCTGGGATTATAACAAGCTCTTTCAATTGTCATAATTGTTAGGAAATTGAAGCTATACACCTCTGTAGCCTATCGTTCTGGTTTTGTAGTTAGTCCTACTGCTTCATACACATGGCTTGAATTATGTGATTTTGAATTGCTTTAGCCCGTAGTGTAGCGATTGTGTAACAGAATGCGCTCAGCAAAGGATGAAAGTGTGAATTCTAGAGGGGTTTTGAATACATTATGTGAGGACAGACAACCAGTTGAAAGCTGCGTTTAATATGCTGGTGAACAATTTAGTCGAAGGCTGTAAATATAGGCTCAAATTGATCGGGACTCGTCATCAATGACACTATTTTAAGTAAATGTCTTTTTTCAAATTCAACAACTCTTCCTTTGCGGGTAATCATAAACTACTTGCCCCGAATAAACAAGTAATATAAATACAACCAGATTTACAAAAGACAATGAGTAGGGGGAGTATGCTATACAATCTTTGTATTTCCAAGAACATATGTGGAGTAGGCTGGGCTATAAGCTAAACTAAGTTATTTTCTTTTTCCTGTAAGAGAAAATGGGTCATCTGTAAACTGCTTGACTATGATTTGTTAAAAGGAGTGTTTAACCGTATTAATTCAAAGCAGTACTACAAGGCCTCATCCTCCAACTTTGACCTGCAAACCGGCCAACTGCCCATGCAGTTGTTAGTTCATAACCGTAGCCATATCATTACACATTAAGGACATAGCACATTAAAGGGTTACCTTGGTATTAAGAAATACCGTGTTGAGATATGTGTGGAAAGTGTAGAGCCTGAACACCGCTTCAATCAGGACCCCAGTTCGACTGGGATCAAATAAGGCCTGCTCATATTTTGACCCGATGAGGCCATGAGAACTAGGCCTAGCCTACTTACATTTTGCAAGGGGTAAGGTCATTTTTTAAAACTATTACGACAGGTACATTTAGGCCTAGGAAATGTCACAACATATCTGGCATTTAAGCAACAACAAGTTACTGGTATATGAATGAATCAGGGAACACACACTCAAATCAACCACTGTCACGATACACATGCCCCTCCCCCAGCCCCAACATGGAGATATAAATCAAATCAAAGACATTATAGGCTACATGCTACTTACTATCCCAAGCTCGACTGTGAGGCAAGGGCTACAGGGCCCATTGTTTTATTCCTCCCGCCATAGGCAGATTCCAATATGTCCCTATTTGAGTCTAATAGCTACATTACGTGCAGTAGAGTATATGGACATTATACTGGATTCATTCTGTACGCTTAGAGGTCTCCTCTCAAAACCATTTCTTAAAGGGTAAGGAGACAATGGCACGCAAACAGACATGCAGCCTCTGTACACGAAGCTACTCCACAGAGTACCGTGCAGTCGAAAATCAGAATCCCAACACCTTGAGGACTTCGTCGATGTATTCATTATATTCTAAGTGTAGGCTATATTCAAGCCTAGGCCACAAACACAGTGCTTTGCCTCTGCACATTTCCTCTGCCATTTGTCTCTGCACTGTGCACTTTGTTTACCGCTGTCTCATTCACTCTCTGTTTTCCATCACAACGCATCGCATTCGATGTTCCTTCCTATCGACTGGCGTACATGCTGTAAAATACATTTTCCAAATTGATCACGCATTTTACATCTGTTTTGCAGCTAGCGTAATCCCTAGCCAACATATGTATCAATTTTGAAGCAATACTTCCAAAGGGTATATTTTTGAAGGGGCGAATGCATTTGTTTCGTTTCTGCAGTGAGAGGTGAATTGAGAATCCACCTTGATTAAGCCACGGGAGGTAGTTTAGAGAAGCCTCGGTGGCGCGCCTGCTTTTCATTGCTGTCTGTGAACATATGAACCAGTCATTAACGCGCTCACAGAGAGCGAGCAGCGTCACTACCGTCTAATTCGGCACATAACATGTGCTTCTTTGTGTTCATACCCAGTCGTGAGTGAGTGCATGAAACAGTAACATACAGCTAGCTATGCAATGAACACACCAGCCAACCAATCTAAATAACGGCAGTTCTATGTTCACGTCATCTTTTTCCATCGCTCCCCAACATTGAAGAATAAGCCATACTAGAAGCAAAATGACAATAATGTTTTAGAATTTTTTGTGTAATTGTGCAAGACAAAACTGGAGAACGCATATATTAGGCAAACATATTGTGTCGCCTACACCTGTGTATGAAGAGTGGCGTAAAGAAAAAACAGAGGACCACCTTATTTGGTTTGGCATTATGCTATCCCACACAATAAGCGCCAGCGCGCATCTTGAGCTTTCAGATGAACATTCTTGAGAGTGAGACATAGTTGCCTATTTCTTTTTTAATAGTACAGTCACCATCACACAACTTCATCAACCGACCCTTCTGCAAAAGCTGCATCATGGAGTAAGCAAATTGAAGGCAACAACCAATAAAATTCAAGAAACAATGAAAATTTCAAGACGAAACAAACAAAATGTATTTGAAACGATATATTAAAAGTGCTTTTGATTTTCATGTCTCTCCTCTTTGACTGATGATCGACTCCACACACACTCATGACCAGGAAAAAGGTGCCACAGATGTCCTCTCCTCAAAATGTCCACGAGGTCAGTAAGCTGCAGTTGCAGGTCCATAGTATCAATTGGAAAACGTTCAACCATCAGTGGCGATATTGTCATAGCGATTAGACTTGTTTCTTATTTTGTCTAAATTTCTTTATTTTTCTGTTTTAAATTCTCACTTCAATTTTAATTCTTGGAGAACATAGCTTCGACAAAACATATATCGCACTCATTATAAGAAGCAAAAGGTTATATCAAAAATTATTAGTATAGAATCACAGAAAAGCTGGTTTAGAACCAGAAAAAAATACAAAACAGACAGGTACATGGACACAGGACATTTCTTATAATTGCTTGGAAACATTATTTTCCCGCTAAATCTTGATTCTTTTTTTTCTTACTGCGCATATGATGTTTTTCATTTTATTTGTATGATTTTTTTTTTTTTTTTTTTTTTTTTACAAAAAAGGAAAATAAAGACTAGTATTTTACAAAATGAAGAGTACTGTTCTTGAAGACGAGAGTGGATTTACACAGGTGTAAGTCCAGTTCCATATTTTCTGTACATAACGTATTCCATCTCAGATCTTAGTCCCAGAAGACAAAAAAAAAAAGCATGTCATGTCTTCCAATGTGTTCAAAAAGGTCCTATATATAGTCTTCTTGTACGGGATGCTGAATTTTGGTCCTTTTTCTCTTTTTTTTGTCACTCTCATTCGGATCATTGGATGGACATGTAAGGCCAGTTGAAGCTGCTCCCGGATAATAGCATATCCCTGATGAGGGTTTCAATAGGAGTTTTACCTACCAAGCGGACGAAGAACAGCTGCTCAATTACCGATGAGGAGACGGTGCGGAGAGAGGGCAGCCGCAGCAAGAGCTTGCCAAAGCGGCTCGGCTGGTTAGGGTACTGGCTCCTCACGTATTCCTCCAGGGCGCACTGAGACTTCTCCTGCAGGCTTTCGATGTGAGCCGCATCTGACAGGCCGCAGGCGTCTGTGCAGGCAAAAAATAGAAACACAAAAGCACTCTGGTTATCATTCAACATCAGCGTTACGTGTTATTGACAAAGTGAAATAAACAAACACACTGCCCAAACATGCTACATCACATTGAGTAAGAGGGACTGTCATATAGAATAAACAAGGGCGATATGTTCAAGTGGGGAACGCACCACACAGCGGCAGATACCTCTACACGTTCATAAACCGATCAAAACAAAGAATATGCAGCTAACTGGGATGGAAAATGGTGTGTAGCATAAGCCTATAGCATTTCCAATGGAAGAAGCAGGGGGAAAGGTATAGGCCCAGTCGTGCTTTCTGAATCAGGGGACTCAAGTCTATACAAATGTAGAAAATACATTGATTACGTTGAAATTGCAATGGCTGTATATGACCTAATTAGTCTACTCTCAATAAGCTGTTAAGACATTTTTCCGCTCTTTACTTGATAGACCATGGTTGGCCTGCTTGTCAATGTAGCCTAGGAAAGGCCGCTGGAAGCAATCAAATTTATTAGCGGGGCGAAGTCAATAGTCACGCAGAAAACACGTAAAAATACGAAAAGGAGCCAGCACAACAACACATGCGAAATGTGTTTTGTACACAGTCGGGGGTTGTGGATTGCAGTCTGCATAGGCCTAAATAGAGAAACACTCAATGTCAATGCCTTAAGATATGTTTGCGAATAGTACAAACTAAACGGTTTTGTCGCCATGGCATAGGCTTACTGCCGTGCTTAAAAATCTGCAGTAGACGGTTGAGCAAGGCCAAGCATACTGGCATATGGACCGTTATGTGTAGGCCTGACGATGTTGCATTAAGTCATTGCTTTGTTGCAAGTGCACAGGAGCGATAGCCTCAATTCTCCAGCTCTAATACATTAAACATCGGACAATGCTATCCGAGAGGCTTTTAAGCCTCATCTTGATTTCTCAGGGCTATAACTCACTATGGCCAGACACAATAACCTTATGAACTTGCGGACTGCGTGGGGGCAACTCGGAGATCTCGGGTTGATTTACTATGTATGAACTTATAGGTGGCACAACCCCATGTAGCCTATGCAAATCCGTTTGGATTTTTTTTTTTGAGTGTCACTATTCAATGAATAAAACGATTAATCGGGGAGAAATGAATTACATTTCAAAAAACTCTTGCAAATATAAACTTGGCTAAGTTCAAAGCATTTCGGCGACTGCGCAGCAGTGAACGCACGAGTCAAAAGCAAAAGAAAGCTCGTGAAAGGGCACCCTGTTGTACACCAAACATAGAACTAACACTGAAAAAACACAAGATACATATTTTCTAGATTCACGTTCAAGCATCTGAACACAGATAGAAACATGTAATTAGTTATGAAGACGCGATAGATAACTGGACATATTAGGAATCATAAGAAGACAATCACCTAAACTAGGCTAACGCCTATGAGTTTCCTGTTTGAAAATAGCTATAAGTAACCCAATTACAATGTACAACACTGTAAACCGGGACTACAATAGTTTGCTACATATATCATTGACCCTACATGTTGTCTCTTGCTAAAATGGACAAAAATCTAAGTTTAAGCTAGTCATCTTAAACAACTAACTATTCCGTTGTAGGCTATTTTATGTTATATTGTATCTCATAATGTAACAACAACTTGGCACTAGGCCCTCAATGTCATAATGTTAGGTTGATGCCTAATATGAAATACAAAAAATGTAAAAAAAAGTTTGCAATAGCAAAGGTAGTCTATAGGTGGACCAGATTGGCTTGATTGATCATATACATGCACGTAAATATATGTTTGTCTTAAAATGTTATTTTGCAATGATGACTCAAATGAGACCTCAACGTTTCGATGCTAAGGACAGAAATGCCATAAACTATCCCAAAATCCAGGAAAAGTCCTCGTGATCAGATAAAGCAGTGGGAAAGGTTTCCATGTCACTGAGGAGGGCAAACTAGAGGACTGGGGTACGTTTAATTACATTGAATAAAACACTTCCTTTGAATTCCCCTTTGGCCACGAATCAAAACAAGTTCACTGAACACTCAACCTCAGTCTGTTTATCCACATATTTTTTACAAAATAATTACAAAATGCATAACATTATATGTTACCTACATATCATGTAATATAATATATGCCTAATATAATATGCAATGAATGTATTTTAGTATTTCAAGTAGTGTGGATATGTTTAATATAGACCTAATCTAAAAAAAAAAAAAGTATTAAGTAAGATGCTAATACTAGGTAGGCTATAGGTGATGTCATATTGTTTTGAGGATCTCGAGAGTGAAAATGTGTTTATTAAAAATAAATACATTTTCTTATATTACAAAACACAATCATTAGCGAAATTGTGCGTAAATGTGAAATGTATTGATTGAATTAAGGCAATTTAATAAGAATTTGGTCACTATTAAATAGCCACATGATAGCTATTTTGAGCTACGGTCGATTTTGGCTTTTTTATCCACTAGGCCTACTCTCCACTATCCTTACGCGGTACTTGCAAATGGTAATGAGAGCAAGTGTCCACAGTCAAACTTTAAATATCTATAGGCCTATTATTACGCGCGACACCAATGGTAAACTTGCCTCAGCCAGATAGCTAGTAATGAGCTGCCCTGTGTAGACTACTTTTCAAAATGTGGGATTCTAATTGTTTAAGACAATAATTGTGAGAGGAGATATCAGTAAACAAAATAGGCCACATTCCCATATCAATCTCAAGCGTAGTCTACCGCGGCGAGCAAAGTAACACAATTACATTTTAGGCTATTTCATCATTTTCTTTGATCAGGCAGCTAGGGATCATTTCCTGTTTTAAAATGACTCGTGTTTGTGCGCGCAAAACATGAAAAACACGCGCCACAACTTTAAAAGCCTACATGAAGTGTCACACTCAAATGATGCTTTTCTTTACGGATATAATGTTATAAAACAATACGCCTGGGACATAGACCAAAACAAATATCTATAGTTATCCAGATTTATAAAAAATATAATGCTTCATATTTTCTCAACAGTTATTAAATATTATATTGGCTTTCAATCTTTTAATACAAGGTAAAATACTCATTTAAATTACGTTTTTGAAAATATTACATTAGACGCTGTCTGTGGGTCGGTTTGTTTACTTCTCTTTCCCTTTGGCTAACACACAAAATGTATAACTGTGGATATATGCAGCATGTTATTATACAAAACATAATGGAGTAGCCTGCACTAGACAGCCATGGCCTCTAGTCTGATTTTCACCCAGTCTTCCCCCTCACTGCCCGCCTATAAGAGAAGGCCTTAACATAGTGGCATGGTAAACACTCACCTGATGTGAAGAGTACTATTGCCTTGATGCAGCTGTACTCTGCCGAATCAACGTGGAGGGCCTTGAGCTTCTCAACCTGCTCCTGGAAGATTCGAATGTGATCCATGAAAGCCACGACTCGGTCCGCAGACATTGGAGAAGCGTGGAGGCCTGCCGCGGCGAGCAGAGGGGCCACATGCAAAGGCATGGAGCACTGAGCTGCGTTTAGCACAAACAGCTCGCTCCACGTCAGCCTGAGAAGGGACACCTGGTCGGTGATCTGCAGATCGGGAAAGAAAGGGATGTTCCTAGCCCATTCCACAGCGCTGAAGAGCAAGCGAGCGGCCAGCTCGCAGATGTTCTCGATACCCATGATATTGTTGGGCTGCATGCACTGGCTTCCATATCGGGACGTCGGGTATGGTTCGGCCCGAAGCAATAAGGAGATGTATCCGGAGAGATAGCAATGGCCGTTCAGAGGGTCCCCGTTCGTCAGCGCGTACTGACCTGGGTTCGGTTGGGTTGGAGGCATTCGTCCTCGCTGAACCGCTGACAAAAAGAAAGAGAAGGAGAGGAAATGTGCATCCAGAACTGATGAACATTGTTGTATGTGCAACCTATGCCGAGAAGCATAAGGCAAGCTAGTGTTTTCTGCTCTCAAAATAATGGGGTAGCGTTTCCCATCCCAATTTAGCTCAAACTGTAAATTATATAGTGTGTAAGATTGTGTGTTGTTTAAATAAATGATACCATTTTCAATATCACCATGCTCAATGTTGCACTGTTTACATTTGCATTGACTATGCATGCATCTAGATTAACACACACACACACACACACAAACATTAAATATTGAACATAACGGGTGTTGCCATTTGCTAAATTGCAGTAATACAGGCCTATAGTGTAATTTAGGTATATGCATCATCTAATTGTTCAATGCAGCCGATGTGTCAGTTTACTACTGTATTTATCAACGTAAAGCTATATTCCTCCATTACACCTGTGTTATACTGCACTGAAGAAGAATGGCATAGCCTAAATACATCAACACCAAGTAAGAGTCAACCCCTTCTTAGCATAGCAATAGTTTAGTCAAGGAAGAATCGTTTGACAATATACTTGAAAAAGTATAATTGGTCTATATATATTTTTTAATATATTTATTTATTGAGGGTATATTAAATAACATGTATGGTAATTGTGGGGGTTTATTTAAAATACGAGTATTGCTATCATTTGTGCTCCAAAGAGAGGGAAAGTTACGGCCTCTCATACATTATGA
Organism: Salvelinus fontinalis; assembly: GCF_029448725.1. Taxonomy (NCBI): domain Eukaryota; kingdom Metazoa; phylum Chordata; class Actinopteri; order Salmoniformes; family Salmonidae; genus Salvelinus; species Salvelinus fontinalis. The sequence continues at coordinate 258,494 of NC_074692.1, read as the reverse complement.
GGCAAAACAATGTGCTCCACACAACTTCTCCAGCGTTCCTCAAGCTGCCTAAGCATATGGAACAGGAGGGCGGTGTGGTTATGTTGTCTGTTCGTTTTAATGCACAGACAAACCAAACACTTGTGTATCACTACACATGTAAGGAAGTGCACTTCATGTTCTCTTACACACACACACACACACACACACACACACACACACACACACACACACACACACACACACACACACACACACACACACACACGAGTACTATTAAAAACCTATAAAACACTAAAAGCAAATAGCAAATAGTTATGTTTAGTTTTGACGGTCACAAAAACGTCCGTCAAGTAAATATGTTGCTTTGTTATACCACCTATCTTTTGTAGCTGCGTTCATTACATTTTACCCTCTATAGGCTAAACGCGTACACGCACATTCCTGCAAAAAACAGGGATGTGCAACGGATGCCTTATGTATATGACCTTTATGCAACATGGCAGCTCTACTCGTCTATGGAACTCAGTATGCGTAATCATATGTGGCATTAAAAAAAGATATTCACCTTCCCGCCGCATTCCCACTTTCAAACATTTCTTCAGCCGACAGTATTGGCACTGATTTCGGTGGTGTTGGTCAATGGGACAGTTCCTATTGGCACGACATGTATACGTTAAGTTCCTTCTGACACTCCTCTTGAAGAAACTTTTGCATCCCTCGCAGGTGAACTGACCATAGTGCTTGCCGCTCGATTTGTCTCCGCAAACAACACATTCTATATGCTGTGGACCAGAATTCTGACTCCCCTTGTCCCCAGCAGTCCCAGGTGTTGACGGGGGTCCTGGCTGACTAGGGGTCTGCGGAGTGTGCGGGGCTGCCGACGCCGTCTGCTGTTGCTCCCTCGCCGGCTGAGTTGCTGGATTTGGGCCGCTTGGAGGTCCTCCGACCACGTCTTCCTGCGGATCTCGCCAGACGCTAACTACCATTGCCATATCTCGGGCCCGAAAAGTGCGATAAAGCGAACTGATCGCTGGGATTTATAAAGCGAGGGGAGAAAAAAAAATCTCAAACACGACAGTGCAAAGTCAAATCGGAGCAAACAATCTCCTATGTGAAAGAAGGGAGCAGAACACGATCAATACCTTCAAAATACAGGACACGATAGAATAAGCACCCGATCAGGATATGCAAGTATCGGGAGGCCAGTTCCAAGGTAAATTGCAGTTAGCCATTCAGGTACCCTATCTTGAAGAAAAAGCGAGCCAGACGTAACAAAAATGCAGTTTGGTATAAAATAGCCAGAAAGGAGGCAGGAGCGATTCACATGGACGTAGAAATGAACATAAAATCTTTCAAAGACACGCGATCCAAAGTGCTGCGAGAAATAAATTCCCTTCTCTTTTCTTCCTTGCTCCTTACTCCCGTCTTCGCTGTTGGAGGGGAGGAAAAAACTGAAGAGCAGGATTTTACATCTATATTCTTAAATAAACCTCATCTCGTCCAGCAAAAAGACCGCGTCGCCGTAGTGCCCATGTAGTTTCACCTCTCCAGCAGGAATGGAGCGAACACGAAGAGATAAAAATAAGGAAGAAAAAAAACAACTAATAGAATATGCAAGACGGAGAGACCCAAAAATGAATGCGTTTAAACGGGAAGACCAGCAGAGCAATGTTTCCGAAACCGGGATCTTCGCGAATGTCTGTATATAGTGAACTTTGACACTACTATTGAAACTGACACGTTTCTATGGAGATCGCTGCGCCTTATATGGTGCTCGTGTCAAGGAGCCAAGAGAGAGGCTGCTGGCAACTGATAATCAAAGGCGACTGACTGGCCAGAGCCCTGCATTGAGGGGGGAGAGGGAAAATGGGAGGCTAAGGTTAGCCAAGCCTCTTTCTCTCGATTGGTTAGAGTCCTCGTTCCTCGCCACCTACGACTGGGGGCTCTGACAAGCACAATTTACATTGAGCTCGCCTCGCGCTGCTATTTACTTTGAAACCTGATTAGCCTACGGGCCGTCTATTGTCACAAAAACAGGAAGAAACCCTGGATAGAATAGCCGAAAAGATGGGTAAAAGAGGGGACAAAGCTTTGCGCACGTGAAATAAACAAACGTGCGAGGCGAAAGGGACTCGCATAGAAGGACTCGCATAGAATTCCCCAAAGTTTGAAATGGTTTGTTTTGAGACTGCTATCTTAATTATAAATGCGGGAGATATAATTATTTATGTATGGTGTATTTTATTATAGGCTACATGCAGCCTACAGCATTTGGTGATGCGTAATACTGTGGTATACACGTCGACGTTACATTTCCATTGTAAAAAAAAATGTTTGGGTTCCAAAATTGCAGGGTAAAATTAGGGAAAATGACAATGTAAGAAATGATGCATAGTAGCCTAGACAAGTCGTGTTAGAATAGGCAGAAAGGGTGCGACGGCGCCAACGAATCTCACAATTACATCGACGAAGAAGAAATACTCTGTAACAGTTGTGGTTTTAAGGCCTGCACAATCACTAAATGGGTGTCATATTATGTCTTAATAATGACAATAACTCAAAATCATGTGAAGCTGTTTGAAAATTGCACGGGGATTCCGGCTTTTTGTGTGTGGATACTGAAGCCTGCATGCGCCTCCAACTAAAAAATGTCTGGATCGGTCTGCCATCTAGCGTACAGTATACAATTACAACCACATAGTAATGCATAACTCACATCTATTGTTATCAACCTTGTAAAATTGTTTGTAAAAAAACAAGTAAACTCCTGAAAATGGCTTTCTTTTTATTCATATTTTTACAGATGCTGTGTTCCTGAAGAACGTTCCAAACACAACAGCTGCGGCTTCTCTTTTAGATTGAGCTTCAAGGTAAAAGTCCTTCAAGGTAAAATCACTTGAAACGAGTGGAACTTAGTTCAGATAACATTGACATGAAACTTACAAACTCGGGTAGTGTGAATATGACAGATACAAAAACATGTAGGCTACATAGCCACCAAAGTCATCAAAACTTTGTTCAGTGGGGCTACAAGCCCGGTGCGTCGACATGCATCCATAATAGCATACACTAAATAGAGGAAAGGGTATTTTCAGTATTTTCAAATGAAGTGAATAGTTTATGAACACATTTGTTATTGTCTTTCCGACTATGGTCAGCTATTAAGAGATATAATGGTGCGCTATTATGCAAGTACCCCCCTTGCAAACGCATAGGAGGAATGGGTGTTTTTAAGTAGCCTATTCAACAGCAGAGCTCTTCCCGTCCCCGTCTCAGACACTGCACTGAGACTCCCGGTCATGTCTCCAGCTCTTTGAAAAGGTGAAACGAATAAGATTAAATCGGACAAAGAATATTCTGTAAGTGTATCATTAAGATTTTACTATACAGATTGGGAAGAGAGTTGGACGGAGAGAGAGAGAGAGAGTGGGGGGGACAGCGAATAAGAGCAGAGAGAAATAGGGCTATAGCACGAAAACAGCGAGAAAAACGAGAAAGTGGACAGCGGGACATTAAAAGAAGAAGCACACAGCGACGACTATTAGGCTATGGTGGACGGAAAACATCGGTAACTGAATTTGGCTAACACCAGCCAGGCAAGTACACAATTAATTTCTGTTTCACCTATTCACAAGTAGCTTTAAATGCTAAGAATACATGCTTGCCTCGCCACACGACCATCTGTCTAAATGCCAAACAGCCACTGTTACATTCCAGGGCGAAACTTTTGAACTGCAGTACTTTTAATCTTTTCCTTTACATTCTAACCGGTTTGGGGACACGTTTCTCCGTTTTAAGCTGTCTTCTCCAGTACATACTGGCATCGTTGATGCTGTTACCACAATTCAGGGAACCCTTTCCAAGTCGTGAGCACCTCACCTGTGCATGGCTATTTGTTGTTTGATCACATAATGAAATGATCGATAAAAGCCTGTTTGTCTCAGAGATAGAGTCAACGGATTATAGGAGAGTTGTTCGACCGAGCTGGTCAGGGGTAGTAGGCTACTAGCTAGGCATGAGAATAGTTCCTGGAAGACTTTCCGGGTGTTTTGCTTCGTCATATGAAAATCTAAGAGGTTCACGATCATCAAATGATCATTATTTCATTGCAAAGTTTGCAGTTACAATTTCAACCACACAACGTTAGATAAATAGAAGAAAGTGTGTCAATTTAAAGGCAAGTTTTACGATTAAGGGAATGTAAATGAAATTAATTACCACAAATGCCCTATTGTTTAGTAGATAATTGAGCCATAAATACAACTTACATCGAGCGATATTGATACAAGCATAGGCTATGAAATACATGTTTGGTGAGACTATAATCAACTTCGAATCCCTTGTGTCTCAGATTTTAAGTTGATGCTATAAATGCATTTTTTAAAGTTTCCCATAACAGGAATTTATAGGCCTTACTATTAATTTCTCTGTTACACATTGAGGAATGTTATATGTTATTACCAAAAATACCAAATGCTTTTCGCAGTGCAATATATTTGCACACGTAGCCTATGCATCCTGACATACATATATTTTCTGAGCATCTGCGGTGAGGTCAATATAAATAGGCCTACGTGGACTTCATATACTGTATTTGTTTTAAATATAGGCTACATTAGGCTCATTTCCAAGTGATGTGGTCTCTCTCTCTCCGTTTTTATAACAAATAAATCGAATTCTGCAGACCGACTTCACCCCACAAACACGTTTGTCGCTTCTGCAAGCAGTCAATCGAGCGTCATGAACTCTTGTGGAGCAGTTGTGAAAGCAATAACAGGCCATGATAGCCAGACTTCCTACTTCGGGAACACGGAGGCAAATATATAGGCATTTCAGTTCATTTAAACACCTAACAACGTTGCAGGAATATAGCTAATAATATAATCCTCATTGATTTAGTTTAGGTTATGTAGACGCTTCAGTTCAGTGAATATATAGTCATGAGTCACGACACCGTTCAAGCTGACAGAGAGCGTTCATTGCTTTCTTTACCTGATCCTTTAGAGGCCTCAGTCGAAATGCCTCCTGTAAAAACAAGTGTTATGTTTCTTCACGACGAGAGAGAGTAACACACATCCGATCTCCGCTGTTCCCACCCCGCGCCCGCCTAAGAATCTGCCTCTAACTGAACTAACTTCCACGAAGAAAAGCCTGCGGTGTTTTGTTCCAAAAACATATAGCCTATATGTCAACCAAGAAAACGATGAGAAAATGGTATTAGAGACGTGTCAAGTGCATGGGCCCTGCATCCGTGTTTTAAATTAGGCTACAAATGAGGGGTGCTGTCAATTATTGCACACCACTTAATATGCGTAGTAGCCTAGCTTACATGTGCAACTACTTTTCACTAAAACTCTATACTTGAGTGATTTATGATAATTCAATTTGATAAAATAACGTCAACTTAAATTAACATAGCAATGTTTGAACAGATAACAGAAACATCTGAAGACAGATGGATTAAGAATTCCTTCTTCTGCGCCTTTAAAAACTTTTCCACATAGTTTATCACTGGACGTATCAAGGCCAGACCGGCATAATGAAACAAGTTTATAATTTCTGTACTATTTTGATTTGTTTTGATGTGTTCTATGCAGCCTAATATCCTAGTTTTGTCATAAATGTCTCTCAACTTTAATCCATGCGTACAGATTATTTAGAATATACATTTTGCATAGTGAATTTGGCGACATAAAGAAAAAATGAAGATGGCCAGTGCTGCTACTTTTCTGTAGACCCAAGCTGTGCGTTATACTTTAATGTGTGAGTTGGAGGTTTTGTTGCGTGCCCCTCTACTTCGAGTCGTTACGAGTTGAAAGAGAAGAGGAGGAGGCTTTTGTCCAATCTGATCCCTAACTATTCGGGGCTCAGATTGGTGTGAAAGGGACGAGAAGGTCACTTGAAATCGCCTTTTATCCGCTGCCATTTTCTCTATGGATCAGCAACTTTCAATAGACATAATCTAATCGCTCTTAATGGAAAAGCTATTCGTGAGAAATAGGGAAAATATTTTAGAGCCTCGCCATTTAAAATCGCCATGTTTAATGTAGGCCTATGGACAAAATTATCTGACGTAAATGATGGTTAAACGGACTAAAGGGAAATGGTTTTCATAAATCGAAACGTAAACTATTAGGACTAGGATTTTAGAATAAACTCAAAGCTATATCATGAACGTGACACCTTTCTTTCAGAACTATATATGATGAAGTATCACCTGAGATAGTCAACACGCAGTTAAGTCACGCTAGAAATATGAGCTACTAGGCTACCTCCTGTCCTTCGTGTATATCCAGCTACTTTTAGGCTTATGCCTGTTACACGTAGTCCTATACATGAAACGTGTAAGAAATGATATTTAATACTTCTTACCGTACCGCCTAACTCCCAACTATTGCGTTGTGACATGCAAGATTGACAGACCAACGCGATCTCACACTGTCAAAGTAGCTAACAGGTTCAGTTGGGATTGTTTCTTCAAGGTTTTAATCATGGGCCTGAATACACCAGGATGAATAAAGCACCACACATTAGGATTTTCGGGCTGGGAAAGCCAAGGCTATAATTGTAGACAATAAGGCCGAAATGACTTTTCCAATTAGCTTGTGGTTGGAGTTTAGTTGGAGGGACTGTCAGTTTACTCGATGGGTAATGGCTTTATTGCTCACAAAACCATGATCTATTTAGAGCACATGTGCTAATTACTTTGGATGGTCTCAGAGACCGAGATCATAAATCCATTAGCGCTAAAATCCGGATAGTTTTACAGTGCAAACACTGTCCTTTTGTAGTTCACCAAAAACCCAAACTGCAAGCGCCAGTAGAGACATCAAAGTAACAGTTTTTTTTGAATTGTTAACCCGGCAAAACGGGCAACGTGACATAAATTACATTGTTATAAGTGATTAAAATCACATGTAAGGTAGGCCTAGTTTAGTAGGGTATAACGTGTGCAGCACGCAATTCAAGGAGAGCAAATCAAAACACCTGTACTGACTTAAAATGGTACGCCTAATATCTGGGTGGCAAACAAAGAAGATAATTAGCAAAACACAACTCAAATCATAATTGTATCATTGAATGGGAGAAGACACCATATTAGCCTAGTGAATGCAACCAATGGCCAAGCGTTTAGGCTATTATGATAGTTTCAATGTCTTGAGACTTTTTAAATCACCTCATTCCATATAATATGAGGACAACCCTTTGCCGCATAGTGCTTGAACAATTGTTCATTTTCTCAACTACATCTATCTACAGCGACCGAGGTAACATGAACACAGTTTTCCAAATGCAGTGGATTCTGGCATTTCACCCTTCAAGTAATTTATTTCGGCGAAACCGGAGGGCAAAGGTGGAATTCTTGAGAAATTCTACAAGGATAGAGGAGCTTTTAGATTTCTGCACGCGGATTACTTTTCATCCTATCGCCACATTATCCGAAAACACACTGTAGATAGACCAATGACAAAAAAGGCAGAACGAGATTATCTCCCGTGCAAATTTGCGACGCCGCACATCACCATTTAAGGAGTATTAAACTAAAACTGGAGTAAAGGGAGAAAGGAAGACACAGAGCCCGGAGAAGTGGCTTGTCTCACGTGTCCATCCTGAAGCTGGGCGGTGAACTAAATCATGAGATACATTTCCAATGTAAACTTGCCCGTCATTGTGCATATTTTGTAGTGAAATGAGTGGCATCACTTCAAGTATCCATAATGTTTTTCTTAAACCAACACACAGTGGGCGCTTAATTAGAATTGTGTCTGGCTGAACCGCCACCGTGTTGTAATAGGGCATGACTGAGCACGTTTAAACAGAGAATAACATGTTACATCAAGAAAAGAAAAAAAAATCACGCTCAACCTCGTTTCTGATCATTTCTCATATATTTTACATGACTTGCTTCTGATGATAAAATGCTTGCATAGACTAATTTACATGTAGCCATTCGTTTTACAAACCAGGGAATAGTGGACAGTTACGTGAGCCATAAGCTATGGTTTAAGCATGATCCCTGAACAAATTCATGAGATGTGTTAAATATAAGTGCATCCCACAAACTGTATGGAACATTACATTATTGCATCCCCTTGTCATTACACAGCTAGAACAAATCAAGAATGCAGATAAGTGTAATAATAATACTAATCCGAATCATAATAAGAATGTCACGACAGTACACACACACACACACACACACACACACACACACACACACACACACACACACACACACACACACACACACACACACACACACACACACACACACACACACACACACACACACACACACACACACACAGGTGCTTCGGTATACTCGCATCTTATATGGGGTGGGGTGTGGGGTGTTATCGTTAGAGAAATATAATGCCGGCAACGGTTGTGAAATGATCAGAGGTGTTAGCCAGATATGAACATCCATAAGTGTGGCAACCAGTGCTGGGCCAGTGATGAATCATGAAAACGAAGAAAGAGAGTCGGCGCTGTTCCCTTTCCAAGTGCTGTAATTGCTTTCAGGCAACAAAATAGAGAATGTTTTGGCCACGATAGCCTTTGTAAGGTGCTTTGAACTGTTCAGTACACCTGGTTGGTAGAAGAACACATGGGCAAATCACAAAAGACTACAGATGCCTTTTTTTTTTAGACATTTTCATATTTATTTGGAAATGGAGTGTGTGTATCTATGTGCGATTGAGTTGACACGTTAGTGAGTGAGTGTGTGTGAAATCAAATGATTCCAAAGCTATTGCCCACTATTTAAATTGACCATCAAAGCTACGCTGGATTTCGGACATGGCTACATCAGGACCTTTTGCCCTGAAGTAAACCAATGTCAGGTGTCCCTGCCGAATGATGATGAACACACCTCTGTGGTGTTAGGCCTGTTGAACTAAACAGAGAATATCTCCTTTACCTTTCAGTTTGGGTAAAAGGGTAAAATCATTTTGCTTCAGGATGCATCAGATACTTATTACAAGCAACTTCAAATATCAACCCCAGCCCTCATACAGTACACACCCACTGAAAAGCAACAAGGCTGCTCCTTTTTAATTCTCGAGCTGACAGATTGTGACCTTATCAGTCGGTTGTTCCCTCTCCCCATGAAACTCTTCAGAGAAATTATTTATACTTTTGTTGGTGGAAAGCCAGAGGGGTCACATTGAAGAAAACATCTATATTCAAAAACAACGTAACTTTAAACCAAGCAACATGTTATTACTTTATGGCAATATCCATACGGCAAGTGTATTTGTTTGTGTGTGTGTGTTCCCCTCATCAACAATGAACTAATTGTGTTTCCTCCTAACAGGGAGTGAGCGACTGTGCAAACGGATCGTGCCATGTAAGTTCCACTGCTGCCACACAGGCCCCTTTCACCAATTCACTGAGACATCTCACTAGTCTACCACTTATCGATTCAAGGATGGAATAATCGACCAACGATACACCTTTATTGTATTGGTATAACCCGAACACTCCCTTGAATCAGATCCGTAATATCATCTTGATACTGTGTCTGGGGCATGGCCAAAGTCAAGTAGCCAATCAGAAGGCAGCGTGACACACACAGGGCCAATGATAGCCACCCACTTTGTCCTTTTATCTGGCTTGCCTTGCGTTGGAAGTGTGTCTTTAAGCAGCTCTCTCCCCTCTCATCAATGTCTCTGTGTTGTTTTTTTTCTCTCTCAGACTGAAAGTAACATCATGGCACGTCGCCCCTCCTTTGGAATATAGAGCATCACCTTGTCACGCAGTCAGAATCGACAGAGGGTTGTGGTGTCACGTGTAAAATAAATGTCTCTGTTTGTATGAGCTTAGTCACAGCAGCACCCATGACATCGTGACGTCAGCACCGTCACACAAGGTGCGGCTCACAACGGCCACGACCTGGATTTATTTGACCGTTGACATCCGAATAATGTAGTCTTCAGGAGTAATAATAATGACACAAAAAATACTGATTATCAAAACTCCTAGCTTAGGTATGACCTATGCATTTGTCTACAAGGTAAGGGTTGCTATTATGCCTGTGTCAGTCGGTTAAGGGCAAGACAGACCAACACGAATGTCGGCTGTGCACGGTGGACCACCTACCGGGTGACGACGAATGGTGGCGATTCAACATGTAGAGTCGTTGGGAAATGATCAGAAAATCACGGCCTGTGTACTGTTGTCAGCGGTGAAATGACGTCCAACCGCTGCGCACCTGCTGTGCACGGCCGACGTTCCTGTTGGTTCCGACTTGGCCTTAAGGATATATGAGCTTCGCCTGTGTCCGTAGCTGAAGATATCCACTGTGCTATGAGTTATGCCTGTGTCAGAGATGATCAACATGCCTGTGCTTGTGTCCTCACTGCCCTGGCCTGGACCCAGAGGACATATTTACAGGGGGTACTAAGCTTAACGCCACGCTGCTCTCCTCTCCACCTCACTCAGCTAACCTTAATCCCTCCTACCCAGCAGCCCACACAGCTCTGAGGGTCAACGGAAACAGAATCAATACTTTATGAATATGTATATAACGTATAATGTCATTCTCAAGTCCAAATGTATTTGTGATGCCATTCGTGTTTGATTGGCAATGTTCTTATTGTCATATTCAGAAGCTAAGGTGAAGCTAGCTGCGTTATGCTACGCTGGGCAAAAAGGTTTTGGACGTACTTGATCAAGTGCCCCGTCCTTTACTAGTCTTTTAATTTATGTATGTGGATTCTTTGTGTGTGTGTGTGTGTGAGACCACATGGCAAGTTTACCTCAGATGACCGCGCAGACATGAGGCGTCCGAGCCGAATTCAAGCCGTGACAAATGGGTTCCGGGGCTGAACAGCAGACATTCCACAACATGCTCCTCTTCAACAGCTCCTTCCTCTCCTTATCCCTTCCTACACTTCTCCTCTAAACATCTATCTCTTCCAAGGTTGTACGGATGCACTTATCGATCAAACATCAACCTGTTGTATGTATCGGAAGAGGTTGTGGGAATCTGGTGTTGGTAGACAAAGAGAAGTGAACCCCTTGGATGTTAGTAGCATCAACTTTTCTTGATCAGTGATGTAGAGGCTGAGAGAAAATATAGTGCTGTGCTTAATCAGGATGTGTAGGTTGTAGCATCCTATCCTCCTCCCCCTGCAATATCCCTCCATTTCTTTAGCCCTACCTCTTCCCTAACCTCCATCTCTTGCTCCCCCCCTCCCTCTCTTCCCTGTTTCTCTCTGATTCTCCAGAATGTTCCTCCACATAATCCTGCCACCTGTGTCAGTGCAAAAAAAAAAAAAAAGGCTATTGGTATTCCTCTTTGAGGCTGGTTAAGGTAAGTGCCAGCCCCCATTACGATGACAAGGCAAGTAATGATGCCGCTTGTTCCCGCGGTTCCCCATGATTTATTTATGCTTTCCCAGGGAGTGATCCTACCACCTCCATCCCCAGTCCTACCCACTCTCTACATTTTTTAAGAACACATGCAGTCGCCACAGGAGTCATGCAGTCGCAACGTCGGCGCCGCCATTGCATGTCACAGGCAGACCGTACGGGAACGTAGGAGGCTGATGCAATGATGTGCTGTGGATACCCTGAGTTTTAATCATGTGTAATAGCATTACTGTCAGAGAAAGCCAAATAATTGTCTGAATAAAAGAATCAATCCATTTCACTTGTATTTTAATGTTAAAGTTTTTTGGGGGGGGGGTATTTGCATTGATTTTGTTGTCCGCTATTGCAAGCTGCTATAGAATAGAACTGCATGTATCAATGAGGGGATTGACGATTCCTGGTGTGGGTCATGTGACATGATCATGTGCATAGATCTTAGATCTCTAAAGTGGCTGAATTGAGGCGTACCAAGATGGCAGACCTAGCGGTGACACATGCATGAGGATCTAACCTTTCTATGGTAGCGTGGTTCTCATTTTCACTTGCGAACGGGGGTGGGTGGGGGGGGGGGGGGGGGGGGGTGTGTGGTCCCAGTGAGGCTGTGGGTGGCGACACGTGGCCCTTTTCGTCGGACTGGGGGCCCGAGCCGCGGGAGTCTGCAATGCCGACAGAATACGTCATCATTGGAACAATGCCAACAGAATGCGACGGAATTGGGAGAAGGCAACGTCACATAGCGAGGTTGTGCTCAATGTGATGGTAGGAGGGGAATGTCTGTTTTCAATGCTCCCCCCCACAGTGGGGATCACGTTCACCTGCTATCCCTCTCTTTCTGATCCCTCTCTCTCCCTCCTCTGCCCTCGCTGTCTGAGGAATTAATTACCAATACGCGGGCTGTATGTCCAGTGTAAATAAATGATAAAGATCACCTGTCAGTCTTCCCATCAACCTGGAGACCCAGAACAAGCTGTGGGAGGGAGGAAATACTGGTGTGTGAGAGAGAGAGAGAGTGACACGGTGTGTAATCATGGCTGTTCATGGTGTTGCTCTTCCAATTGTATCTATCCCTGCTTTGCACTCTGTAGACAGACAGTCAGCTGTAATGTGAGGGGGCTCAGCTCCGAGCGAGATGATTCCTCGCTGTTGCCCCAGTGTTGGGCGTTGCGTGGTTGTCTGCCCCGTCCCCTGAGTCTCTCTCTCCCCCTGCCCTGCTCCCTGATTCGTTGGGTAAAAGCGCCCATGAATGATGGATGACTGTGTCACCGCAGCCTGCAAAGAATTCATTTGTTTCATTGATTTCTCTTTAGGCAGAATGCCAGCGTCTGCCGCTTCCCACCTTTTCCCCAAGACTTCCAGCCGTAATAGACGGTAATGACTTAAGACAAATTAACCAGTTTCTTGTAAAAATAGCATCAAATAACCCCTGACTCTACTCACGAGCACATTGGGGGAGAGGCGCTCGATACGCTGGGCGCTAGACCCCGGTAGTATTAACCCCGCGGAGAACATCCAGGCGCCTTCTCAAAGCCGTACGTCTCCCATACTTACTGCTCTCTCTCAGGCCTCCCAATAGATGGATAATGACTGGTTGTCTGGAGGGGCTGTGGGAGTGGGCTATTTTCACTGTAATGGAGGCCTTTACAGCCTTCCCTTAGTCTATACACACCTGCAGCACCAGCTAACTGCTAACGACATGATCTATGGTAGGCCTTACTACACCACTTCACGGCAACATGCTGCTTAGTGTGTTAAAGGGATACTCCGGGATTTTGGCAATGAGCACTCTGGCAGATACCCGTCGACTTCCAGTCACTGCACTAACGCCAGTTAGCATTGGCTCACGAAACTACCTCTAACTTCCTTCCTACTGGACACAGAGACACACAAGTGGTATCCATGAGTTCATCTGATTCTGCGGAGGTAGATCAAGGGCCTTATTGACAAAATCCCAAAGTATCCCTTTAAATCATGTCATTTCACACTCTATACTCAGTGGTTCCCCTGAATTCTGGCACATGCACACACCTGTTAAGTGATACTGAAAAGATACCTCTTCACTGATCCAAGGATACTCCGTCTTGCACTCCTCATGAAATCGATCTGAGATTTCTGTGGTTAGAGAACTGAAAATTCTGCATCCTTCTTCTAGGTGATTGTTCTCCATCACTTTTCGATGGATGCCAATAAACACAAGCGGTATTCCCCTGTTGATTCTCAGTGGCGGCCCCTCAGGTCTACCTCTCCAATAACACAAGCACGGTGAAACCTAACCCAGTGCACTGAGGGGGCAGTACCTCCAGGGTAGACCTTGGTGCAGTCAGGGAGGGTGAATAATAATACCCACCGTGCTAATGAAGGCAAGTGTTGGGAAATCTTATCTGCTCCCTGCAACCAATTTAACACTGTTTACCAAGCCACTGGTGAGGTGCTGTGGAGGGGCCAGATCCCTGTGTGCTCTGTGGCCCTCTCTGGGGTAAACTTAGCCAAAGCCCCACTCACGTCTGACATGAACAAGCCCTACAACTGGGCTGCTCTCAGAGGATTAGGTAATCTCACCATGATACCGTCTCTCTCTCTCTCTCTGTCCTGGTGAAGTGCCTGTTCCACTCAGGGCACATCTATCCTCGGGGTCCTTACATCCTTAAGTGCCTCCAGAAAAGGTTAGTTGGCAGGTAATTGTCCAGCTGTGATCAGGCTTATTTTAATTGCAGGTGCTTCAACGCAAGCCATACTTCCTGTGACAACGAGGCTTACTTTGAGGGAAAGGAGGAGATGGGAGAGGGGACGGCGGAGAGAGGTGTACCGTGTTTGGAGCGTTGGTTGCTATGGCAGTGCTTCTTATGTTGACACGGCGGTTTCAACAACCCCCATGATATGACAACGGATATGACAACAGTGATTTAACTGTTTTGTAGACGTAGCTGTCGCACGGACTATTGGAGAAGAAATGATGTGACTCAAATGGCGGCATCTACCTGAAAACAGTCACGCAGGGGTCTGCGCCAATGGTGGATCAAAACGTTTTCTGATGTAAACATTTTTGGAACGATTTTATATTATTTATTAACTGTTCCAAACACATTGTCTGAATATGTTCACCAATATCAATAACATCGCTAATCAGTCATTCAGCAACAATAACAACATATAACCATGAATAGCAACACACGTGGACGCGAAGCTACATTTCTGTTGACGGAGACGAGCCTACCTTGCAACTCAACAAGGCCCACATCGAGTGGGAGGGACATCATTGCAAAATTGTGTGGTATTCAAAATAATGCATGTGAGTTAATCAACGTGGTGACCAGCAACGTTTTGCCGTAGGCCTACTTGGATGTGCCGAGTGGTCCTAGCGCACAACTTAACAAAAAAATAAAACCCCTATCACTTCACTTGTCTCCCCCCTCCTAGCTACTTTATTGAGGAAAATGTCCGTACTATGTCTGTGATACGGGGTTGTCCCACCTAGCTAACTTAAGATGAATGCACTTACTGTAAGTCACTCTGGATAAGAGCGTCTGCTAAATGACTAAAATGTAAAATGTACTATCTTGCACTGCAGAGTTAATGCGTGTGACATTAAGCGCTCAAAATGAATAATATATGTATTTTTTTGTAAAATTATTTCCTTCCCTTTTTTGTGATCCTGTGGTGTTACATTGAGCTCAAAATTACACAACGCAGTCTTACCACAGGTAGCTCACCGTAAATAATCAAAATGACTGACTTCTGCAAATACCAGACGTAAACGGGCAACACAACCTCCAAAAGGATGGATGAAGACAGAGGAAACAGTCATGACATGAAGTGTGCATTCTATTTTCCAGTGATTACAAACAGCCTACCAACAGAGAGCAGTGTATATTTCCCGAATCTAAATGTCACCTGATCATATGATCAGGTCAGTAGGAGCTTGAGGGGGACGGCGGGTTACGTTTGGCTGACCCGAGTCAAAGGTCACCCTGACCAATAACATATTTCCAAGGCTCCATCAATAACTGTGACATGCAGACTAATACTGTATGGAATAGCGTGTGTGTGTGTGTGTGTGTGTGTGTGTGTGTGGGGGGGGGGGGGGGGGGGGGGGGGGCACAAACCCCATGGTTGCATCAGGCACAACGGATGACTGAAAGGCCAAAAGGTTACTGGACAGACTTCGGCCCCTGCCCTGCCACCCTCTCGTATGTGCATTTGATAGCGTCAGCTGCAATTATTAAAGTATACTTCAGACAGGTCAAATGGGAGAGGGCAAAGAGCAAAACCTTTAAAGCGGTGGCTGAAGTCAAAGGTTAGGATGGCCATACGACTATATGAAGTGCCGCTGGGCTCCCGTAATGGTATCAAAGGGCTGTAACTGGAGGGACAAGGACTAATGAGAAACAGTAGATGGACCTTCATCGTTAGACGGATTTCAAATGTGACCATGTTATGATGACAATATTAATCATGGCATTAGCCGCCATTTGGTAATATAGTAAGCCTATGTGTGTGTTTGTGCTTGTTGTCTGGAGAACCATCAGCCTGTATGACTATTAAATATAAATGGCCAAGGTCAGGGGGGTCGAGGCACGCATTAAGCACGAGTGACCAATGCAAAATGTAAAGGTCAAAGTGGAATTGGCCGTGCTGGAGCCATACGACGACACTCGGGCGTATTTATGCATGCCATTGGCGGTGATTTATGGCAGGAGATAAGCGTAGGGATGAGAAGAAAACACTCTCTTTTCTATCTTCTGTAAATAGACAACTTTACTCATATCAATCACTGTGTCAGAACTGCATCGTTACTATATGTTTCCTGCTGAGTTTAGAAACAGCCCTTTGTCTCATCCCGCCGGCTCCTTTCTACATTGGGGAAGACAACTTGTATTGTAGCAATTCTGTGGCTTGACATTAGCATTTTTACCAGCAGGAATTGTGATACGTGTGTTTTTTTTTCCTGCCGGCGGTATTGTCTGATAGATATGACCGGCTGGTGTGGTTATTCTCTCCTTCAATGATTTCACGGAATTCACGGACTCGTATAGTGATGCAAGAATAGCTTATGTGCAGCAATGTGAAAAAGTAGCCTGTGTAAATATGATTGTATCGAGAACAGATACACTCTTTCAATTCACTGTCACATCCTATCACATCCTGTCGTCTAGTCTGTTTGATATTAGCTTTCACCTAAAAGTCTGTTACTGCAAATGCATTTGAATGTGCCATAGGACAGCATTTTTATACTGTGTTAATGTCCTACCTCTTTACGCCAGAGAACTCAGTCCCTACTCTCTGCCAAATATATGAATACATGGTTTTTCTTGGCAAAGGAAACGAAGGAAATGAACCGAGATCAACTGTGCCTTTCATCAAAATACCTGGACAGTTACAAGCAGATTAGCTTATGGCGTACTCTAAGCTTGTAAAACAATTCACTACTGATTAAAATCACAAAAAAATTATGTTTCAACCTCTCACAGAAGGAGTCTTATATGTAGTGACCAAACGTGGTTTCGCCTTTCGGGAGTGGCTGCATTTGTGTCAGCCGAGGCTGAGCTAGTGAATTACTCTACACCCAGGCTTCAAGCATTTTTTAGGCCTCTAGGAGAGGAACATGCTCTCCACATAATTTTGGCCCCTAAATGGGAAAACCAGCCTGTACCATGGCCTTTTGGAACGGCCCCCAAGTGGTTCAGAGCTCAGCCAGAAAAATACGAAAAAGAAAACATGCGTTTGAACTGTGCGCCAGAGCAGAAACACGGTCTAGTGGACCACATTTTAACCTGAACCATAAAGGCCTATTTTCTTTTCCTCCAATAGCAATAAATTTGGTCTTTCCTTTTAATGCCCATGTTATGTTTTTCCATGAGAAGATCACAGGGCGATAATGCGCTACACCGTAGACATGAGTGTATATTACGTAACACCTCCTTTCCACTTTGTTGCTGTTATAGCTCAGCCATTGTCATATGTCACATTAGTAATCAGATAACAACATATAAAGCATGGGGGGGAAACAAAATACCACAATAAAACACTCTGATGCTTACTGTTGTTCTTTAAATTATCCCTCTTGACTATGATGATGGTGGATTCCAGTGTCTTGTAGGAATGGATTGTGATTGGGCATTTGAACACCAGAAATGACACCCCTCTATTAGCCTGCACCTCCCTCCCTCCCTCCCTCCCTCCCTCCCTCCCTCCCTCCCTCCCTCCCTCCCTCCCTCCCTCCCTTCCTCCCTCCCTCCCTCCCTCCCTCCCTCCCTCCCCTTTCTGAGCACATCAGCCTCAGAGGCAGTTTACAGACGCCGGTTCTCGCTGTGTTCCATCACATTCCTCTCGATTCCCGTTCACCATGCGGCACTTGAGCCACATCACGCCTCCATTACCGCCATGCAGATTCAACCGCCGCTGACAATACAAATCATGATAAGATGAAGCCGACGCCCCATAAACACCATCGCGCACCTCACGTCATACCAGCGTCTGGATAGGAGATCCCACTTGTCATCCTTATGCGCTCAACTCCCACAGGAGCGCATAGAGATATGGATATGGAGATATGGATATCGCATCTGTCTTGAACCGTGTGTATTACTCCCCATTCAGCGGAGCCATCTGAATAGATGTGTTTGTGTGCGAGACAGTATTTATCTCTGTTTGGTTCACATCCATCACTCACAGGAGTGGGAGGTCCTGCATGGCTGGCCTGCTTGTGCGGAGAGATTTACACTGTAATGCGCCAAGTCAACAGACCTTTACAGTAAAATAGGATTTCATCAATAGGGGCGATCAATAGTGCAAGCTGGCTGTTGTGTAATTATTATGGTCAGCGGGCATATCAACAAAGCTGTCACGCCCCACAGCATACACCCACCAGAGGCTGCGAGGCTTAGGAATCACACAGGTTTGTTGGGTACTGGGTTGGAGTCCCTGAGCGAAAGGTCAAATCAGTACGGTACCGTTACATCCTATAGCTTTTAGGCCGGAGCAGAGCTCTGTGAATTACTGGGATATGAGCTGTTGAAGTTGAGCGTCAACCTCTTAGAAACACCATCTCCGTCTTCCTAAGCCAGATCTATTCCCTCTACTGCCATAAATAAGACCGAGAAGCACACATCGGCGAATATTCACAGGATTAATGGTATTCTGCACGTAACGACCATTTTACAGTTCAAACAGGAAGTATATACTATAGAAAGGCAGGAGAAAAACAGATCAACAGTGAACGTAGCCGTCTTGAATCCTTTGTGGGAGACTTTGGGATGCCATTGCTTATGTGGACATCTGAGAGGGACTTACCTGCTGCTTTTGCTGTGCGGAAAGAGCTTGGAGATTCGTGTCTCAAGGAGTGACAATTCACGAAATACAGTAAGACACTGTCTCTAAAGAGACTTGAGGTGAAACAGTACAGTAGAGGAATAACGCACGCACGCTCACACACAAACACCCTCCCACACTAGCCGAGCCAATGAGCCAGTTTATGTCGGGATTTTGTTTCACAGCCGCGGCCTCCTGGGAGAGAGGGGTCTGCCAATAACACTTAAGAGACAGAGCAGGAAAAGTAAGCACTTTTATTGCAGCTCATCACTCATGTAATTTCTGGCAGCATTTGTGATTACAGATCAAGGGATTGACTAACTAGACATTCAGCCAGTGAGTTATGAACAGGGCCTACCATCCTAGACCGGCAGATTCTCCACGTCGGCTATAACTCATCCTCTCTCAGGGTGCTAAATCAGAGAGCACGCCACAGACGGAAGAGTTAAATAATAACTTCACCTTTATTGTAAATCTGTCAAAAATTAAACCTGTGCAGACGCCATGCCGTCTCGCCGGGGATGGGGGGGGGGGGGGTGGATCAATAGGACTGTTGATGGGGTTATTGATAGACTGCAGGTGAGGTGGAGGGAGGGAGGGGGGTGTAAGGGGTGGGACTGCTTTGGGGTGGGGCAAGGAGCACGGTGCTGGTTGTTTAATCGACAAGCCTCACCTTGAATCGATTGGCATGGAGCATCACACGCTTACACAGACAGACATAGACTCTCACACACTCACGCACACGCGCGCACACGGGCATATGCACACACAGTGTATACTGTCTATAGACTGTACTTTGAGAGGGGCCTCTGACGATGAAAAAAGAGCAGGAAGTTTTAACAAAACAGGCCAAGATTTCCTGATGATTCCAAAAAAAGCTGTTTTGTGTAATAATCCTGTTTCCGCAGAAGGCAAGGCAGCCGTGTCCTGTCGTATTATCTCTGCAGCAAATCATTTTCTCATAGTCAGGTGAGCATAGTAGCAGACACATGGGGCTGATTGAGATGGAGGAATACAGAGAAGACTTCACCGTGAAATGCCTTACTCAAGGTTCAGATCTGTAGTGGCGCAAATGCCTTCAAAAACCACAAACATTCAAACCTATAGGAACGACTTTTGGCTGGTTTTTACGAGAACAAAAAAACAAAAATGAAAACTCATCCAGCTCTGTTGTCCTGGAAACACAACGGACCCTAGAGGTGGCTGTTCACGCTGAGCCACCCCAGAGGATTCCACACATGGCTGCCGCCTCCATGCCACAGACTTGAGTTCTGCTGAAAGGTCAGAGGTCACTGTTTCTGGATGAGCTGGCCTCCACGTCTGTGTGGCAGGACAGCTTAGGTGGCTATGGCCCTTTCTTTTCTGGCGCTGCGCGAGGAGTAGTGTGGATGTTGTTCTCTCTGGAGGAGGGATGGGCAACTTTGATGGGGGTGGGGGCCACAAAAAAATCTGAACTCATGAGGGGCCGCAGTTGCTCGTACCCACACCCAGACCCCCCACACACATTTTAGTGGCCCCACTCTTGACAGCGGAGAAACATTTTGTAAGTACAAATGTTTCCATGTCGTGTAGAGAAAATAAAAAGCAAGTTTACTGAAATTCTACACTTTTTACTATGGGGCGGAGAGAAGATTTTGCAATTTTATAACACATTTTAGCAGTTTGTAATATGACATCTGAGTGACATCTGAGTGAGACTGACTAATAAAATAATTGTGGGTCCCCCTTGGCTGGTGATTCGACCATGATAATATGTTCAGATTGCTGGCAGTTAAACTAATTTAGCAATCTAAAACAATTTAGCTGACGTGGACTTTTATGTTATTTTATTTGATCGAACCTTTCTTTAACTAGACTGACTATCAGTGACTGACATAACAAGAGACACACTGCTGACGCAGAGGAGGATAAGAAGGGGGTGCAGGGAGGTATGGGGGGCTGGGCAGGTGTGATCCTGCCTGATCCTGGTCTGGATCCTGGTCTGTGGCAGTGGGTGGGGCTGGGACAGGCAGCCGTGCCAGGCTGCGCTTAAGGACCAGAGTGCTTCCGGACAGCTCTGCTTCTGGGGCTTTTAGTACACAACCACCATCACCCCTTTCAGCATCGTGGATCTGTGGAGCTCCACTAGAGGGGGAATAAGACACAGAAATTCACAAACATAAAACACACGCACAAACAACCCTCAGTTACAACAACACGCTTAAAGATACACTGATGTGCATATACACTGAGTGTACAAAAAATGTCCATGACATAGACTGACCAGGTGAATCCAGGTGAAAGCTAGGATCCATTATTGATGTCACCTGTTAAATCCACTTCAATCAGTGTAGGTTCAGGTTCAAGAAGGATTTTTAAGCCTTGAGATAATTGACACATGAATTGTGTATGTGTGCCATTCAGAGGGCGAAAAGGCAAGACAAAAGATTTGAGTGCCTTTGAACGAGGTATGGTAGTAGGTGCCTGGGGCACTGGTTTGAGTGTGTCAAGAACTCCAACGCCACTGGGTTTTTCACGCTCAACAGTTTCCCGTGTGTCATCAAGAACGGTCCACCACCCAAAGGACATCCAGCCAACTTGACACAACTGTGGGAAGCATTGGAGTCAACATGGGCCAGCATCCCTGTTGAATGCTTACGACACCTTGTAGAGTCCATGCCTGACCAATAGAGGCTGTTCTGAGGGCAAAAGGGGTGTAACTCAATATTAGGACGGTGTTCTTAATGTTTCGTACACTCAGTGTAGATTTATACGTGTCAACACAGGTACTGTGAGTGCTGGTTCTAACCTAGTGTTTGTCCTCCTGCTTCTCTGTTTGGTTGTCAGTAGGGAGACCTCACCTGTTCTTCCCCAGGCCTCCTGATGGACCGGTGTCCTGTTTGCAGTGGGAGGCTGGGAGCAGGGTACTGGGTCTGTGGAGACCAGACGGCCCGTCAGACCTGGCCAGGGGAACCAGACAGCTGAACACTGGCCCTCTCTCCCACCTCACCCCTCCTCCATCCCCCGCAAGTCCCCACGGACCTGCCATCCTCCTTTTCATCCCTCTCTCCGCATTTGATTGATGAGTGGCCATTTCCTGGCCCGTCCGTCTCAGACGGAGCCATCACCACGGCAACCGTTGGATCATGTAACGGTCCGTCTCCCTCTCTCTTATCCCTGTCTCTCTCCCTCTCTTTCTTTCCCCTCTCTCTTTCTGTCTCGGGCCCCTGGTTTCCTTTGGTCATCAAACGAGCCGGCCGGGGGCCAGCCGGAGAACGGGTGTGGAGTCCAACCCCAGTGTGGTCCGCACCGATTTTGGTCTGTGTGCTGCCATGGTTCTGGGGGGGATGTAGAGAGCGCGCGCACACACGCACACACACACACACACACACACACACACACACACACACACACACACACACACACACACACACACACACACACACACACACACACACACTCACACACACACACACACACACACACACACACACACACACACACACACACACACACACACACACACACACACACACACACGCACACACGCACACACACACACACACACGCACACACGCACACACACACACACACACACACACGCACACACACACACGCAGTCCTGCTAAAGTTTACCTTGCCATGATAAGGTTACCTTCATGAGCAACTATAATTCTAATTGGCTTTATTAAGGGGCTTAAATCTAATACCCGCTCATTGCACAGCCTCGGGCAGCATGTCAATGGTGCTGTGACTCAACAAATCTCCCCTAGCATGTACTCTATTTAATGGAGTAATGGTCCAGGATCCAGTCTAGACATGGGTAGCGCTACAGCCTGACTGTCGTTGTTGCGATGCTGGGTGTGTTTTGTCCTAGGTTGGCACAGAGGGTTTCCAAGTCAAAGGCCTAAGACGCAGTTCAATAGAGCTTGGCTGAGCCCCTCATCGGATGCGATGCAGTAAGAGAAAAGCTGCATCGCAACATTTGACCCCGTTTAAAAACCTGATACCAATTAAGTGGGATTTGGAGTGTAAATAATTCAGCAGATCTCTCTCTCTCTCTCTCATTCACACACACACAAACACACACACACACACACGCACACACACACACGCACATGCACATGCACACGCACACACACACACACGCACACGCACACGCACGCACACACGCACACTGGAAACATACCTCTTAATTGCGTCAACGAGTTACAGTAAATCAGGATTTCGAATTCATGGTAATAGTAAACTAAACATGTAAAATCGTATGAACATGCATTGGTTACGATAGATGAGAGTCTGTGTAAATGTCTGCGTGTGTGTGTTTGTGTGTTAATGTGTGTGTGTGTTTGTGTGTGTGTGTGTGTGTGAGGGAGGGAGAAATAGAGACAGAGAGAGAAAGGGAGAGAGTAAAGCCAGTGACGTGTCAGACAGGGTAGGACTCAGGTGTGGTGAGAGGATTAGACAAAACCCCTTAGTAAATATGACAGTAAACACCTGGACGACAGGGAGATGGGGAGGGAGGGTGTGTGTTTGTTTCTCTGTACATGTTTGTGTGTGTGTGTGTGTGTGTGTGTGCGCGCGCGCGCTCCCACGCATGCATTTCTGCGTGCCTACGTGTGTGTGTGTGTGTGTGAAGGAGATTCATATATTTTCCATTCGTACATTTTTTGGGGGGGTTGATGGACTGAATAAAGTGATGGTAGAAAAATGACTGTTTAAAAAATGTGTGGAATGAGGGGATGAGTGATGGAAGGAGTGAATGAAGGAGTCAAAGGGTGTGAAGTGAGTGAAGGAAGTAGAAGGGAGTGGGTGAGAAAGTAAAAATAGGATTTCTGTATTTTTTTTAACGCTGTATCCACCAATTTTTCACATTTGTGTTTTTTCATCAGAAATGATTGCTTACTTGTACCTTGTGTGTCAAATGTTTTTAGATGCGTATGAAAATGAGTATTCCTTTGCGAAACGCTATATATCCGTTGTTTAGCTGGAATGGACTGTTCTGTATATTTGACTGTGATACCTGGTTGTCTCACCTGGCTATCTTAAAATGGATGCACTTACTGTAAGTCAGTCTGGATAAGAACATCCGCTAAATGAATATCTTTATTAAAAACGTAGTTATTTTTTACATTTGACTGTGTAAAACCTAGCAGTACTACTTATTTCTCTGAAATGAAACCTTTAAGTGATAGATTTTGAACACACAAATGTCTGTCATCAAACATTTTATTTGTCACATGCGCAGAATACAATTGGTGTGTACTTTCCCGTCAAATAGTAACACAAGAGGAATAAAATAAAATACACAAGAATAGAGCTATATACAGGAAGTACCAGTACCAGATCAATGTGGAGCTATATACAGAGAGTACCAGTACCAGATCAATATGGAGCTATATACAGGAAGTACCAGTACCAGATCAATGTGGAGCTATATACAGGGAGTACCAGTACCAGATCAATGTCGAACTATATACAAGGAGTACCAGTACCAGATATATGTGGAGCTATATACAGGGAGTACCAGTACCAGATCAATGTCGAACTATATACAAGGAGTACCAGTACCAGATCAATGTGGAGCTATATACAGGGAGTACCAGTACCAGATCATTGAGGATCTATATACAGGGAGTACCAGTACCAGATCAATGTGGAGCTATATACAGGGAGTACCAGTACCAGATCAATGTGGAGCTATTAACAGGAAGTACCAGTACCAGATCAATGTGCAGAGGTACAAGGTATTTGAGGTAGATATGTACATGAAGGCAGGGTAAAGTGACTAGGCATCAGGATAGATAATAATAATAAGGTATTTGAGGTAGATATGTACATGAAGGCAGGGTAAAGTGACTAGGCATCAGGATAGATAATAATAAGGTATTTGAGGTAGATATGTACATGAAGGCAGGGTAAAGTGACTAGGCATCAGGATAGATAATAATAAGGTATTTGAGGTAGATATGTACATGAAGGCAGGGTAAAGTGACTAGGCATCAGGATAGATAATAATAAGGTATTGGAGGTAGATATGTACATGAAGGCAGGGTAAAGTGACTAGGCATCAGGATAGACAATAAGGTATTTGAGGTAGATATGTACATGAATGCAGGGTAAAGTGACTAGGCATCAGGATAGATAATAATAAGGTATTGGAGGTAGATATGTACATGAAGACAGGGTAAAGTGACTAGGCATCAGGATAGATACTAATAAGGTATTTGAGGTAGATATGTACATGAAGGCAGGGTAAAGTGACTAGGCATCAGGATAGATAATAAGGTATTTGAGGTAGATATGTACATGAAGGCAGGGTAAAGTGACGAGGCATCAGGATAGATAACAATAAGGTATTTGAGGTAGATATGTACATGAAGGCAGGGTAAAGTGACTAGGCATCAGGATAGATAATAATAAGGTATTTGAGGTAGATATGTACATGAAGTCAGGGTAAAGTGACTAGAAATCAGGATAGATAACAATAAGGTATTTGAGGTAGATATGTACATGAAGGCAGGGTAAAGTGACTAGGCATCAGGATAGATAATAATAAGGTATTTGAGGTAGATATGTAAATGAAGGCAGGGTAAAGTGACTAGGCATCAGGATAGATAATATAAGGTATTTGAGGTAGATATGTACATGAAGGCAGGGTAAAGTGACTAGGCATCAGGATAGATAACAATAAGGTATTTGAGGTAGATATGTACATGAAGGCAGGGTAAAGTGACTAGGCATCAGGATAGATAATAATAAGGTATTTGAGGTAGATATGTAAATGAAGGCAGTGTAAAGTGACTAGGCATCAGGATAGATAATAATAAGGTATTTGAGGTAGATATGTACATGAAGGCAGGGTAAAGTGACTAGGCATCAGGATAGATAATAATAAGGTATTTGAGGTAGATATGTAAATGAAGGCAGGGTAAAGTGACTAGGCATCAGGATAGATAATAATAAGGTATTTGAGGTAGATATGTAAATGAAGGCAGGGTAAAGTGACTAGGCATCAGGATAGATAACAATAAGGTATTTGAGGTAGATATGTACATGAAGGCAGGGTAAAGTGACTAGGCATCAGGATAGATAACAATAAGGTATTTGAGGTAGATATGTACATGAAGGCAGTGTAAAGTGACTAGACATCAGGATAGATAACAATAAGGTATTTGAGGTAGATATGTACATGAAGGCAGGGTAAAGTGACTAGGCATCAGGACAGAGAATAATTGAAGTCAAATACAGAACAGAGTAGCAGCAGCAAATAATGCGTGTAAAAGTGTGTGTAGGTTTGTGTTTGTTGTATCATTTTGTGTGGGAGTGTCAATGTAGTGTGTGCGAGTGAGTGTGTATATAGTTTGTGTATATAGTCTAGTGAGGGTGCGTAGGGTCAATGCAAGATAGAGTCAGTGCAGATAGTCCAGGTACCGTTAATTGACTATATAGCAGTCAGGCTATTTAGCAGACTTATGGCTTGGGGGTAGAAGCTGTCTCGGAGCCTGGTGGTCCAAGAGCAGATGCTCCGGTACCGTTGTGTCAGACGGTAGCAGATTGAAGAGTCTATGGCTTGGGTGGCTAGAGTCTTCGTCATTTTTTTCTGGCCTTCCGTGGGAAGTAGGGGTGCTGAGGGTGAAAATCTCAATAAAAAAAGTTATATATTTTTTGTTGTTGTTGTTGCTGAAAACAATATTATTTCACAAAAGTAGTGCACTGGGCCTTTAATGATCTTCGATTAGGCCTCATGCCATGATTAGAAAGTGAAAAGAACATGACCAATCTCTTTCATAATTTCTTTTAACAATAAAAGCTCATTTACCAACATTTCTGAAAATGTGTATATGGCATTTTGGAATTAAACTCTTCAAGTAAGCAAGTGAGTAAATGAAAGTAAGAGTGCCTAAGTGAGGAGGGAGTGTGTCTTACTTGCCTGCTGTTTTCCTTCGCTGTGCGCTCCATCGGTGGGGGATAGTTGCAGTGGTCTTTGAAGCAAGCTCCAGTTTCTGTGAGGGCGCATTCCCTATTCCCCTCTTTGCTCTCTGCAATTCCAGAAAAACACACAGTCTTCGCCATCTCCGCTTTGCACTGTCAAGACTTCGCTTCAGATCCAGACACTCGGGCCTCTCTTTCTCTCTACTTTTGTCTGACACTCCCTCAATACTAGCTACCAGTGTTGTAGAGTTTCGGTGTCCAGTCTGGTCTGGAGACCACATATTGAGTGTCTCGGTCTTGTCTCTGTGTTGGATACATTTGTACTTGGTCTTGACTCTGTCTCGGACAGTAAGGACAGCCGAGACCAGGAGCTTCCTTTCAGCTTCCGTTCAGTCAGCGCATAAAACCGCTTTGCCAGGCAAAATATATACACTTCTTTCTTGAAACTAAATCTTAACAGCCTTTATATCTATTATAGACATGTTAGCACAGTGGTGAACCTATAGACCTTCAGTGTGTGACAGGTTAGTACAGTGGTGAACCTATAGGTCTTCAGTGTGTGACAGGTTAGTACAGTGGTGAACCTATAGGTCTTCAGTGTGTGATAGGTTAGTACAGTGGAGAACCTATAGGTCTTCAGTGTCTGACAGGTTAGTACAGTGGTGAACATATAGGCCTTCAGTGTGTGACAGGATAGTACAGTGGTGAACCTATAGGCCTTCAGTGTGTGACAGGTTAGTACAGTGGTGAACCTATAGGTCTTCAGTGTGTGACAGGTTTGTACAGTGGTGAACCTATAGGTCTTCAGTGTCTGACAGGTTAGTACAGTGGTGAACCTATAGGCCTTCAGTGTGTGACAGGTTAGTACAGTGGAGAACCTATAGGTCTTCAGTGTGTGACAGGTTAGTACAGTGGTGAACCTATAGGCCTTCAGTGTGTGACAGTTCAGTACAGTGGTGAACCTATTGGTCTTCAGTGTGTGACAGGTTAGTACAGTGGTGAACCTATAGGTCTTCAGTGTGTGACAGGTTAGTACAGTGGTGAACCTATAGGTCTTCAGTGTGTGACAGGTTAGTACAGTGGTGAACCTATAGGCCTTCAGTGTGTGACAGGTTAGTACAGTGGTGAACCTATAGGTCTTCAGTGTCTGACAGGTTAGTACAGTGGTGAACCTATAGGTCTTCAGTGTGTGACAGGTTAGTACAGTGGTGAACCTATAGGCCTTCAGTGTGTGACAGTTTAGTACAGTGGTGAACCTATAGGTCTTCAGTATGTGACAGGTTAGTACAGTGGTGAACCTATAGACCTTCAGTGTGTGACAGGTTAGTACAGTGGTGAACCTATAGGCCTTCAGTGTGTGACAGTTTAGTACAGTGGTGAACCTATAGGTCTTCAGTGTGTGACAGTGGTGAACCTATAGGTCTTCAGTGTGTGACAGTGGTGAACCTATAGGTCTTCAATGTGTGACAGTGGTGAACCTAAAGGTCTTCAGTGTGTGACAGGTTAGTACAGTGGTGAACCTATAGGTCTTCAGTGTGTGACAGTGGTGAACCTATAGGTCTTCAATGTGTGACAGTGGTGAACCTATAGGTCTTCAGTGTGTGACAGGTTAGTACAGTGGTGAACCTATAGGCCTTCAGTGTGTGACAGGTTAGTACAGTGGAGAACCTATAGGCCTTCAGTGTGTAACAGGTTAGTACAGTGGTGAACCTATAGGCCTTCAGTGTGTAACAGGTTAGTACAGTGGTGAACCTATAGGTCTTCAGTGTGTGACAGGTTAGTTCAGTGGAGAACCTATAGGTCTTCAGTGTGTGACAGGTTAGTACAGTGGTGAACCTATAGGTCTTCAGTGTGTGACAGGTTAGTACAGTGGTGAACCTATAGGCCTTCAGTGTGTGACAGGTTAGTTCAGTGGAGAACCTATAGGTCTTCAGTGTGTGACAGGTTAGTACAGTGGTGAACCTATAGGTCTTCAGTGTGTGACAGGTTAGTACAGTGGTGAACCTATAGGTCTTCAGTGTGTGACAGGTCAGTACAGTGGTGAACCTATAGGTCTTCAGTGTGTGACAGGTTAGTACAGTGGAGAACCTATAGGTCTTCAGTGTGTGACAGGTTAGTACAGTGGTGAACCTATAGGTCTTCATTGTGTGACAGGTTAGTACAGTGGTGAACCTATAGGTCTTCAGTGTGTGACAGGTTAGTACAGTGGTGAACCTATAGGTCTTCAGTGTGACAGGTTAGTACAGTGACAAACCTATAGGCCTTCAGTGTGTGACAGGTTAGTACAGTGGTGAACCTATAGGTCTTCAGTGTGTGACAGGTTAGTACAGTGACAAACCTATAGGCCTTCAGTGTGTGACAGGTTAGTACAGTGGCGAACCTATAGGTCTTCAGTGTGTGACAGGTTAGTACAGTGGTGAACCTATAGGCCTTCAGTGTGTGACAGGTTAGTACAGTGGTGAACCTATAGGTCTTCAGTGTGTGACAGGTTAGTACAGTGGAGAACCTATAGGCCTTCAGTGTGTGACAGGTTAGTACAGTGGTGAACCTATAGGCCTTCAGTGTGTGACAGGTTATTACAGTGGTGAACCTATAGGCCTTCAGTGTGTGACAGGTTAGTACAGTGGTGAACCTATAGGCCTTCAGTGTGTGACAGGTTAGTATCGTGGTGAACCTATAGGCCTTGGGTGTGTGACAGGTTAGTACAGTGGTGAACCTATAGGCCTTCAGTGTGTGACAGGTTAGTATAGTGGTGAACCTATAGGTCTTCAGTGTGTGACAGGTTAGTACAGTGGTGAACCTATAGGCCTTCAGTGTGTGACAGGTTAGTACAGTGGTGAACCTATAGGCCTTCAGTGTGTGACAGGTTAGTACAGTGGTGAACCTATAGGCCTTCAGTGTGTGACAGGTTAGTACGGTGGTGAACCTATAGGCCTTCAGTATGTGACAGGTTAGTACAGTGGTGAACCTATAGGTCTTCAGTGTGTGACAGGTTAGTACAGTGGTGAAACTATAGGCCTTCAGTGTGTAACAGGTTAGTACAGTGGGTAACCTATAGGTCTTCAGCGTGTTACAGGTTAGTACAGTGGAGAACCTATAGGCCTTCAGTGTGTGACAGGTTAGTACAGTGGTGAACCTATAGGTCTTCAGTGTGTGACAGGTCAGTACAGTGGTGAACCTATAGGCCTTCAGTGTGTGACAGGTTAGTTCAGTGGAGAACCTATAGGTCTTCAGCATGAAACAGGTTAGTACAGTGGTGAACCTATAGGCCATCAGTGTGTGACAGGTTAGTACAGTGGTGAACCTATAGGTCTTCAGTGTGTGACAGGTTAGTACAGTGGTGAACCTATAGGTCTTCAGTGTGTGACAGGTCAGGACAGTGACAAACCTATAGGCCTTCAGTGTGTGACAGGTTAGTACAGTGGTGAACCTATAGGTCTTCAGTGTGTGACAGAATAGTACAGTGGTGAACCTATAGGTCTTCAGTGTGTGACAGGTTAGTACAGTGGTGAACCTATAAGTCTTCAGTGTGTGACAGTGGTGAACCTATAGGTCTTCAGTGTGTGAGAGAATAGTACAGTGGTGAACCTATAGGCCTTCAGTGTGTGACAGGTCAGTACAGTGGTGAACCTATAGGTCTTCAGTGTGTGACAGGTTAGTACAGTGGAGAACCTATAGGTCTTCAGTGTGTGACAGGTTAGTACAGTGGTGAACCTATAGGTCTTCATTGTGTGACAGGTTAGTACAGTGGTGAACCTATAGGTCTTCAGTGTGTGACAGGTTAGTACAGTGGCGAACCTATAGGCCTTCAGTGTGTGACAGGTTAGTACAGTGGTGAACCTATAGGACTTCAGTGTGTGACAGGTTAGTACAGTGGTGAACATATAGGCCTTCAGTGTGTGACAGGTTAGTACAGTGGTGAACCTATAGGCCTTCAGTGTGTGACAGGTTAGTACAGTGGTGAACCTATAGGTCTTCAGTGTGTGACAGGTTAGTACAGTGGTGAACCTATAGGCCTTCAGTGTGTGACAGGTTAGTACAGTGGTGAACCTATAGGCCTTCAGTGTGTGACAGGTTAGTACAGTGGTGAACCTATAGGTCTTCAGTGTGTGAGAGGTTAGTACAGTGGTGAACCTATAGGCCTTCAGTGTGTGACAGGTTAGTACAGTGGTGAACCTATAGACCTTCAGTGGTGACAGGTTAGTACAGTGGTGAACCTATAGGCCTTCAGTGTGTGACAGGTTAGTACAGTGGTGAACCTATAGGTCTTCAGTATGTGACAGGTTATTACAGTGGTGAACCTATAGGTCTTCAGTGTGTGACAGGTTAGTACAGTGGTGAACCTATAGGTCTTCAGTGTGACAGGTTAGTACAGTGGTGAACCTATAGGTCTTCAGTGTGTGACAGGTTAGTACAGTGGTGAACCTATAGGCCTTCAGTGTGTGACAGGTTAGTACAGTGGTGAACCTATAGGCCTTCAGTGTGTGACAGGTTATTACAGTGGTGAACCTATAGGTCTTCAGTATGTGACAGGTTATTACAGTGGTGAACCTATAGGTCTTCAGTATGTGACAGGTTATTACAGTGGTGAACCTATAGGCCTTCAGTGTGTGACAGGTTATTACAGTGGTGAACCTATAGGTCTTCAGTATGTGACAGGTTAGTACAGTGGTGAACCTATAGGTCTTAGGCATGAAACAGGTTAGTACAGTGGTGAACCTATAGGCCTTCAGTGTGTGACAGGTTAGTACAGTGGTGAACCTATAGGTGTTCAGTGTGTGACAGTGGTGATCCTATAGGCCTTCAGTGTGTGACAGAATAGTACAGTGGTGAACCTATAGGCCTTCAGTGTGTGACAGGTTAGTACAGTGGTGAACCTATAGGTCTTCAGTGTGACAGGTTAGTACAGTGGTGAACCTATAGGCCTTCAGTGTGTGACAGTGGTGAACCTATAGG
Organism: Salvelinus fontinalis; assembly: GCF_029448725.1. Lineage (NCBI taxonomy): Eukaryota > Metazoa > Chordata > Actinopteri > Salmoniformes > Salmonidae > Salvelinus > Salvelinus fontinalis. The sequence goes on along the minus strand of NC_074692.1, from coordinate 226,961 downwards.
TCTTCAGCATGAAACAGGTTAGTACAGTGTTGAACCTATAGGCCTTCAGTGTGTGACAGGTTAGTACAGTGGTGAACCTATAGGTCTTCAGCATGAAACAGGTTAGTACAGTGGTGAACCTATAGGCCTTCAGTGTGTGACAGAATAGTACAGTGGTGAACCTATAGGCCTTCAGTGTGTGACAGAATAGTACAGTGGTGAACCTATAGGTCTTCAGTATGTGACAGGTTAGTACAGTGGTGAACCTATAGGCCTTCAGTGTGTGACAGGTTAGTACAGTGGTGAACCTATAGGCCTTCAGTGTGTGACAGTGGTGAACCTATAGGTCTTCAGTGTGTGACAGGTTAGTACAGTGGTGAACCTATAGGTCTTCAGTGTGTGACAGGTTAGTACAGTGGTGAACCTATAGGCCTTCAGTGTGTGACAGGTTAGTACAGTGGTGAACCTATAGGTCTTCAGCATGACACAGGTTAGTACAGTGGTGAACCTATAGACCTTCAGTGTGTGACAGGTTAGTACAGTGGAGAACCTATAGGTCTTCAGTGTGTGACAGGTTAGTACAGTGGTGAACCTATAGGTCTTCAGTGTGTGACAGGTTAGTACAGTGGTGAACCTATAGGTCTTCAGTGTGTGACAGGTTAGTACAGTGGTGAACCTATAGGTCTTCAGTGTGTGACAGGTTAGTACAGTGGTGAACCTATAGGTCTTCAGTGTGTGACAGGTTAGTACAGTGGTGAACCTATAGGTCTTCAGTGTGTGACAGGTTAGTACAGTGGTGAACCTATAGGTCTTCAGTGTGTGACAGGTTAGTACAGTGGTGAACCTATAGGTCTTCAGTGTGTGACAGGTTAGTACAGTGGTGAACCTATAGGTCTTCAGTGTGTGACAGGTTAGTACAGTGGTGAACCTATAGGTCTTCAGTGTGTGACAGGTTAGTACAGTGGTGAACCGATAGGTCTTCAGTGTGTGACCGGTTAGTACAGTGGTGAACCTATAGGCCTTCAGTGTGTGACAGGTTAGTACAGTGGTGAACCTATAGGGCTTCAGTGGTGACAGGTTAGTACAGTGATGAACCTATAGGCCTTCAGTGTGCGACAGGTTAGTACAGTGGTGAACCTATAGGCCTTCAGTATGAAACAGGTTAGTACAGTGGTGAACCTATAGGGCTTCAGTGGTGACAGGTTAGTACAGTGGTGAACCTATAGGCCTTCAGTGTGTGACAGGTTAGTACAGTGGAGAACCTATAGGCCTTCAGTATGAAACAGGTTAGTACAGTGGTGAACCTATAGGGCTTCAGTGGTGACAGGTTTGTACAGTCGTGAACCTATAGGCCTTCAGTGTGTGACAGTGGTGAACCTATAGGTCTTCAGTGTGTGACAGGTTAGTACAGTGGTGAACCTATAGGTCTTCAGTGTGTGACAGGTTAGTACAGTGGTGAACCTATAGGTCTTCAGTGTGTGACAGGTTAGTACAGTGACAAACCTATAGGCCTTCAGTGTGTGACAGGTTAGTACAGTGGCGAACCTATAGGTCTTCAGTGTGTGACAGGTTAGTACAGTGGTGAACCTATAGGCCTTCAGTGTGTGACAGGTTAGTACAGTGGTGAACCTATAGGCCTTGGGTGTGTGACAGGTTAGTACAGTGGTGAACCTATAGGCCTTCAGTGTGTGACAGGTTAGTATAGTGGTGAACCTATAGGTCTTCAGTGTGTGACAGGTTAGTACAGTGGTGAACCTATAGGCCTTCAGTGTGTGACAGGTTAGTACAGTGGTGAACCTATAGGCCTTCAGTGTGTGACAGGTTAGTACAGTGGTGAACCTATAGGCCTTCAGTGTGTGACAGGTTAGTACGGTGGTGAACCTATAGGCCTTCAGTATGTGACAGGTTAGTACAGTGGTGAACCTATAGGTCTTCAGTGTGTGACAGGTTAGTACAGTGGTGAAACTATAGGCCTTCAGTGTGTAACAGGTTAGTACAGTGGGTAACCTATAGGTCTTCAGCGTGTGACAGGTTAGTACAGTGGAGAACCTATAGGCCTTCAGTGTGTGACAGGTTAGTACAGTGGTGAACCTATAGGTCTTCAGTGTGTGACAGGTCAGTACAGTGGTGAACCTATAGGCCTTCAGTGTGTGACAGGTTAGTTCAGTGGAGAACCTATACGTCTTCAGCATGAAACAGGTTAGTACAGTGGTGAACCTATAGGCCTTCAGTGTGTGACAGGTTAGTACAGTGGTGAACCTATAGGTCTTCAGTGTGTGACAGGTTAGTACAGTGGTGAACCTATAGGTCTTCAGTGTGTGACAGGTCAGGACAGTGACAAACCTATAGGCCTTCAGTGTGTGACAGGTTAGTACAGTGGTGAACCTATAGGTCTTCAGTGTGTGACAGAATAGTACAGTGGTGAACCTATAGGTCTTCAGTGTGTGACAGGTTAGTACAGTGGTGAACCTATAAGTCTTCAGTGTGTGACAGTGGTGAACCTATAGGTCTTCAGTGTGTGACAGGTCAGTACAGTGGTGAACCTATAGGTCTTCAGTGTGTGACAGGTTAGTACAGTGGAGAACCTATAGGTCTTCAGTGTGTGACAGGTTAGTACAGTGGTGAACCTATAGGTCTTCATTGTGTGACAGGTTAGTACAGTGGTGAACCTATAGGTCTTCAGTGTGTGACAGGTTAGTACAGTGGCGAACCTATAGGCCTTCAGTGTGTGACAGGTTAGTACAGTGGTGAACCTATAGGTCTTCAGTGTGTGACAGGTTAGTACAGTGGTGAACCTATAGGTCTTCAGTGTGTGACAGGTTAGTACAGTGGTGAACCTATAGGTCTTCAGTGTGTGACAGGTTAGTACAGTGGTGAACCTATAGGTCTTCAGTGTGTGACAGGTTAGTACAGTGGTGAACCTATAGGTCTTCAGTGTGTGACAGGTTAGTACAGTGGTGAACCTATAGGTCTTCAGTGTGTGACAGGTTAGTACAGTGGTGAACCTATAGGTCTTCAGTGTGTGACAGGTTAGTACAGTGGTGAACCTATAGGTCTTCAGTGTGTGACAGGTTAGTACAGTGGTGAACCTATAGGTCTTCAGTGTGTGACAGGTTAGTACAGTGGTGAACCTATAGGTCTTCAGTGTGTGACAGGTTAGTACAGTGGTGAACCGATAGGTCTTCAGTGTGTGACCGGTTAGTACAGTGGTGAACCTATAGGCCTTCAGTGTGTGACAGGTTAGTACAGTGGTGAACCTATAGGGCTTCAGTGGTGACAGGTTAGTACAGTGGTGAACCTATAGGCCTTCAGTGTGTGACAGGTTAGTACAGTGGTGAACCTATAGGCCTTCAGTATGAAACAGGTTAGTACAGTGGTGAACCTATAGCGTTTCAGTGGTGACAGGTTAGTACAGTGGTGAACCTATAGGCCTTCAGTGTGTGACAGGTTAGTACAGTGGAGAACCTATAGGCCTTCAGTATGAAACAGGTTAGTACAGTGGTGAACCTATAGGGCTTCAGTGGTGACAGGTTAGTACAGTCGTGAACCTATAGGCCTTCAGTGTGTGACAGTGGTGAACCTATAGGTCTTCAGTGTGTGACAGGTTAGTACAGTGGTGAACCTATAGGTCTTCAGTGTGTGACAGGTTAGTACAGTGGTGAACCTATAGGCCTTCAGTGTGTGACAGGTTAGTACAGTGGTGAACCTATAGGTCTTCAGTGTGTGACAGGTTAGTACAGTGGTGAACCTATAGGTCTTCACTGTGTGACAGGTTATTACAGTGGTGAACCTATAGGCCTTCAGTGTGTGACAGGTTAGTACAGTGGTGAACCTATAGGTCTTCAGTGTGTGTGTGACAGGTTAGTACAGTGGTGAACCTATAGGTCTTCAGTGTGTGACAGTGGTGAACCTATAGGTCTTCAGTGTGTGACAGGTTAGTACAGTGGTGAACCTATAGACCTTCAGTGTGTGACAGAATAGTACAGTGGTGAACCTATAGGTCTTCAGTGTGTGACAGGTTAGTACAGTGGTGAACCTATAGACCTTCAGTGTGTGACAGGTTAGTACAGTGACAACCCTATAGGTCTTCAGTGTGTAACAGGTTAGTACAGTGGTGAACCTATAGGCCTTCAGTGTGTGACAGGTTAGTACAGTGGTGAACCTATAGGCCTTCAGTGTGTGACAGGTTAGTACAGTGGTGAACCTATAGGTCTTCAGTGTGTGACAGGTTAGTACAGTGGTGAACCTATAGGTCTTCAGTGTGTGACAGGTTAGTACAGTGACAAACCTATAGGCCTTCAGTGTGTGACAGGTTAGTACAGTGGTGAACCTATAGGTCTTCAGTGTGTGACAGGTTAATACAGTGACAAACCTGTAGGTCTTCAGTGTGTGACAGGTTAGTACAGTGGTGAACCTATAGGTCTTCAGTGTGTGACAGGTTAGTACAGTGGTGAACCTATAGACCTTCAGTGTGTGACAGGTTTGTACAGTGGTGAACCTATAAGCCTTCAGTGTGTGACAGGTTAGTACAGTGGTGAACCTATAGGTCTTCAATGTGTGACAGTGGTGAACCTAAAGGTCTTCAGTGTGTGACAGGTTAGTACAGTGGTGAACCTATAGGTCTTCAGTGTGTGACAGTGGTGAACCTATAGGTCTTCAATGTGTGACAGTGGTGAACCTATAGGTCTTCAGTGTGTGACAGGTTAGTACAGTGGTGAACCTATAGGTCTTCAGTGTGTGATAGGTTAGTACAGTGGAGAACCTATAGGTCTTCAGTGTCTGACAGGTTAGTACAGTGGTGAACATATAGGCCTTCAGTGTGTGACAGGATAGTACAGTGGAGAACCTATAGGTCTTCAGTGTGTGACAGGTTAGTACAGTGGTGAACCTATAGGCCTTCAGTGTGTGACAGTTTAGTACAGTGGTGAACCTATTGGTCTTCAGTGTGTGACAGGTTAGTACAGTGGTGAACCTATAGGTCTTCAGTGTGTGACAGGTTAGTACAGTGGTGAACCTATAGGTCTTCAGTGTGTGACAGGTTAGTACAGTGGTGAACCTATAGGCCTTCAGTGTGTGACAGGTTAGTACAGTGGTGAACCTATAGGTCTTCAGTGTCTGACAGGTTAGTACAGTGGTGAACCTATAGGTCTTCAGTGTGTGACAGGTTAGTACAGTGGTGAACCTATAGGCCTTCAGTGTGTGACAGTTTAGTACAGTGGTGAACCTATAGGTCTTCAGTATGTGACAGGTTAGTACAGTGGTGAACCTATAGACCTTCAGTGTGTGACAGGTTAGTACAGTGGTGAACCTATAGGCCTTCAGTGTGTGACAGTTTAGTACGGTGGTGAACCTATAGGCCTTCAGTGTGTGACAGAATAGTACAGTGGTGAACCTATAGGTCTTCAGTGTGTGACAGGTTAGTACAGTGGTGAAACTATAGGCCTTCAGTGTGTAACAGGTTAGTACAGTGGGTAACCTATAGGTCTTCAGCGTGTGACAGGTTAGTACAGTGGAGAACCTATAGGCCTTCAGTGTGTGACAGGTTAGTACAGTGGTGAACCTATAGGTCTTCAGTGTGTGACAGGTCAGTACAGTGGTGAACCTATAGGCCTTCAGTGTGTGACAGGTTAGTTCAGTGGAGAACCTATAGGTCTTCAGCATGAAACAGGTTAGTACAGTGGTGAACCTATAGGCCTTCAGTGTGTGACAGGTTAGTACAGTGGTGAACCTATAGGTCTTCAGTGTGTGACAGGTTAGTACAGTGGTGAACCTATAGGTCTTCAGTGTGTGACAGGTCAGGACAGTGACAAACCTATAGGCCTTCAGTGTGTGACAGGTTAGTACAGTGGTGAACCTATAGGTCTTCAGTGTGTGACAGAATAGTACAGTGGTGAACCTATAGGTCTTCAGTGTGTGACAGGTTAGTACAGTGGTGAACCTATAGGTCTTCAGTGTGTGACAGTGGTGAACCTATAGGTCTTCAGTGTGTGACAGAATAGTACAGTGGTGAACCTATAGGCCTTCAGTGTGTGACAGGTTGGTACAGTGGTGAACCTATAGGTCTTCAGTGTGTGACAGGTCAGTACAGTGGTGAACCTATAGGTCTTCAGTGTGTGACAGGTTAGTACAGTGGAGAACCTATAGGTCTTCAGTGTGTGACAGGTTAGTACAGTGGTGAACCTATAGGTCTTCATTGTGTGACAGGTTAGTACAGTGGTGAACCTATAGGTCTTCAGTGTGTGACAGGTTAGTACAGTGGCGAACCTATAGGCCTTCAGTGTGTGACAGGTTAGTACAGTGGTGAACCTATAGGTCTTCAGTGTGTGACAGGTTAGTACACTGGTGAACATATAGGCCTTCAGTGTGTGACAGGTTAGTACAGTGGTGAATCTATAGGCCTTCAGTGTGTGACAGGTTAGTACAGTGGTGAACCTATAGGTCTTCAGTGTGTGACAGGTTAGTACAGTGGTGAACCTATAGGCCTTCAGTGTGTGACAGGTTAGTACAGTGGTGAACATATAGGCCTTCAGTGTGTGACAGGTTAGTACAGTGGTGAACCTATAGGTCTTCAGTGTGTGACAGGTTAGTACGGTGACAAACCTATAGGTCTTCAGTGTGTAACAGGTTAGTACAGTGGTGAACCTATAGGCCTTCAGTGTGTGACAGGTTAGTACAGTTTTGAACCTATAGGCCTTCAGTGTGTGACAGGTTAGTACAGTGGTGAACCTATAGGTCTTCAGTGTGTGACAGGTTAGTACAGTGGTGAACCTATAGGTCTTCAGTGTGTGACAGGTTAGTACAGTGAAAAACCTCTAGGCCTTCAGTGTGTGACAGGTTAGTACAGTGGTGAACCTATAGGTCTTCAGTGTGTGACAGGTTAATACAGTGACAAACCTGTAGGTCTTCAGTGTGTGACAGGTTAGTACAGTGGTGAACCTATAGGTCTTCAGTGTGTGACAGGTTAGTACAGTGGTGAACCTATAGACCTTCAGTGTGTGACAGGTTTGTACAGTGGTGAACCTATAAGCCTTCAGTGTGTGACAGGTTAGTACAGTGGTGAACCTATAGGTCTTCAATGTGTGACAGTGGTGAACCTAAAGGTCTTCAGTGTGTGACAGGTTAGTACAGTGGTGAACCTATAGGTCTTCAGTGTGTGACAGTGGTGAACCTATAGGTCTTCAATGTGTGACAGTGGTGAACCTATAGGTCTTCAGTGTGTGACAGGTTAGTACAGTGGTGAACCTATAGGTCTTCAGTGTGTGACAGGTCAGGACAGTGACAAACCTATAGGCCTTCAGTGTGTGACAGGTTAGTACAGTGGTGAACCTATAGGTCTTCAGTGTGTGACAGAATAGTACAGTGGTGAACCTATAGGTCTTCAGTGTGTGACAGGTTAGTACAGTGGTGAACCTATAGGTCTTCAGTGTGTGACAGTGGTGAACCTATAGGTCTTCAGTGTGTGACAGAATAGTACAGTGGTGAACCTATAGGCCTTCAGTGTGTGACAGGTTAGTACAGTGGTGAACCTATAGGTCTTCAGTGTGTGACAGGTCAGTACAGTGGTGAACCTATAGGTCTTCAGTGTGTGACAGGTTAGTACAGTGGAGAACCTATAGGTCTTCAGTGTGTGACAGGTTAGTACAGTGGTGAACCTATAGGTCTTCATTGTGTGACAGGTTAGTACAGTGGTGAACCTATAGGTCTTCAGTGTGTGACAGGTTAGTACAGTGGCGAACCTATAGGCCTTCAGTGTGTGACAGGTTAGTACAGTGGTGAACCTATAGGTCTTCAGTGTGTGACAGGTTAGTACAGTGGTGAACATATAGGCCTTCAGTGTGTGACAGGTTAGTACAGTGGTGAACCTATAGGCCTTCAGTGTGTGACAGGTTAGTACAGTGGTGAACCTATAGGTCTTCAGTGTGTGACAGGTTAGTACAGTGGTGAACCTATAGGCCTTCAGTGTGTGACAGGTTAGTACAGTGGTGAACATATAGGCCTTCAGTGTGTGACAGGTTAGTACAGTGGTGAACCTATAGGTCTTCAGTGTGTGACAGGTTAGTACGGTGGTGAACCTATAGGCCTTCAGTGTGTGACAGGTTAGTACAGTGGTGAACCTATAGGTCTTCAGTGTGTGACAGTGGTGAACCTATAGGTCTTCAGTGTGTGACAGGTTAGTACAGTGGTGAACCTATAGGCCTTCAGTGTGTGACAGAATAGTACAGTGGTGAACCTATAGGTCTTCAGTGTGTGACAGGTTAGTACAGTGGTGAACCTATAGACCTTCAGTGTGTGACAGGTTAGTACAGTGACAAACCTATAGGTCTTCAGTGTGTAACAGGTTAGTACAGTGGTGAACCTATAGGCCTTCAGTGTGTGACAGGTTAGTACAGTGGTGAACCTATAGGCCTTCAGTGTGTGACAGGTTAGTACAGTGGTGAACCTATAGGTCTTCAGTGTGTGACAGGTTAGTACAGTGGTGAACCTATAGGTCTTCAGTGTGTGACAGGTTAGTACAGTGAAAAACCTCTAGGCCTTCAGTGTGTGACAGGTTAGTACAGTGGTGAACCTATAGGTCTTCAGTGTGTGACAGGTTAATACAGTGACAAACCTGTAGGTCTTCAGTGTGTGACAGGTTAGTACAGTGGTGAACCTATAGGTCTTCAGTGTGTGACAGGTTAGTACAGTGGTGAACCTATAGACCTTCAGTGTGTGACAGGTTTGTACAGTGGTGAACCTATAAGCCTTCAGTGTGTGACAGGTTAGTACAGTGGTGAACCTATAGGTCTTCAATGTGTGACAGTGGTGAACCTAAAGGTCTTCAGTGTGTGACAGGTTAGTACAGTGGTGAACCTATAGGTCTTCAGTGTGTGACAGTGGTGAACCTATAGGTCTTCAATGTGTGACAGTGGTGAACCTATAGGTCTTCAGTGTGTGACAGGTTAGTACAGTGGTGAACCTATAGGTCTTCAGTGTGTGATAGGTTAGTACAGTGGAGAACCTATAGGTCTTCAGTGTCTGACAGGTTAGTACAGTGGTGAACATATAGGCCTTCAGTGTGTGACAGGATAGTACAGTGGAGAACCTATAGGTCTTCAGTGTGTGACAGGTTAGTACAGTGGTGAACCTATAGGCCTTCAGTGTGTGACAGTTTAGTACAGTGGTGAACCTATTGGTCTTCAGTGTGTGACAGGTTAGTACAGTGGTGAACCTATAGGTCTTCAGTGTGTGACAGGTTAGTACAGTGGTGAACCTATAGGTCTTCAGTGTGTGACAGGTTAGTACAGTGGTGAACCTATAGGCCTTCAGTGTGTGACAGGTTAGTACAGTGGTGAACCTATAGGTCTTCAGTGTCTGACAGGTTAGTACAGTGGTGAACCTATAGGTCTTCAGTGTGTGACAGGTTAGTACAGTGGTGAACCTATAGGCCTTCAGTGTGTGACAGTTTAGTACAGTGGTGAACCTATAGGTCTTCAGTATGTGACAGGTTAGTACAGTGGTGAACCTATAGACCTTCAGTGTGTGACAGGTTAGTACAGTGGTGAACCTATAGGCCTTCAGTGTGTGACAGTTTAATAAAGTGGTGAACCTATAGGTCTTCAGTGTGTGACAGGTTAGTACATTGGTGAACCTATAGGTCTTCAGTGTGTGACAGGTTAGTACAGTGGAGAACCTATAAGCCTTCAGTATGAAACAGGTTAGTACAGTGGTGAACCTATAGGTCTTCAGTGTGTGACAGTGGTGAACCTATAGGTCTTCAGTGTGTGACAGTGGTGAACCTATAGGTCTTCAATGTGTGACAGTGGTGAACCTATAGGCCTTCAGTGTGTAACAGGTTAGTACAGTGGTGAACCTATAGGCCTTCAGTGTGTGACAGGTTAGTATAGTGGTGAACCTATAGGCCTTCAGTGTGTGACAGGTTAGTACAGTGGTGAACCTATAGGTCTTCAGTGTGTGACAGGTTAGTACAGAGGAGAACCTATAGGCCTTCAGTGTGTGACAGGTTAGTACAGTGGTGAACCTATAGGTCTTCAGTGTCTGACAGGTTAGTACAGTGGTGAACCTATAGGTCTTCAGTGTGTGACAGGTTAGTACAGTGGTGAACCTATAGGCCTTCAGTGTGTGACAGTTTAGTACAGTGGTGAACCTATAGGTCTTCAGTATGTGACAGGTTAGTACAGTGGTGAACCTATAGACCTTCAGTGTGTGACAGGTTAGTACAGTGGTGAACCTATAGGCCTTCAGTGTGTGACAGTTTAATAAAGTGGTGAACCTATAGGTCTTCAGTGTGTGACAGGTTAGTACATTGGTGAACCTATAGGTCTTCAGTGTGTGACAGGTTAGTACAGTGGAGAACCTATAAGCCTTCAGTATGAAACAGGTTAGTACAGTGGTGAACCTATAGGTCTTCAGTGTGTGACAGTGGTGAACCTATAGGTCTTCAGTGTGTGACAGTGGTGAACCTATAGGTCTTCAATGTGTGACAGTGGTGAACCTATAGGCCTTCAGTGTGTAACAGGTTAGTACAGTGGTGAACCTATAGGCCTTCAGTGTGTGACAGGTTAGTATAGTGGTGAACCTATAGGCCTTCAGTGTGTGACAGGTTAGTACAGTGGTGAACCTATAGGTCTTCAGTGTGTGACAGGTTAGTACAGAGGAGAACCTATAGGCCTTCAGTGTGTGACAGGTTAGTACAGTGGTGAACCTATAGGTCTTCAGTGTGTGACAGGTTAGTACAGTGGTGAACCTATAGGTCTTCAGTGTGTGACAGGTTAGTACAGTGGTGAACCTATAGGCCTTCAGTGTGTGACAGGTTATTACAGTGGTGAACCTATAGGCCTTCAGTGTGTGACAGGTTAGTACAGTGGTGAACCTATAGGCCTTCAGTGTGTGACAGGTTAGTATAGTGGTGAACCTATAGGCCTTCAGTGTGTGACAGGTTAGTACAGTGGTGAACCTATAGGCCTTCAGTGTGTGACAGGTTAGTATAGTGGTGAACCTATAGGTCTTCAGTGTGTGACAGGTTAGTTCAGTGGAGAACCTATAGGTCTTCAGTGTGTGACAGGTTAGTACAGTGGTGAACCTATAGGTCTTCAGTGTGTGACAGGTTAGTACAGTGGTGAACCTATAGGTCTTCAGTGTGTGACAGGTTAGTACAGTGAAAAACCTCTAGGCCTTCAGTGTGTGACAGGTTAGTACAGTGGTGAACCTATAGGTCTTCAGTGTGTGACAGGTTAATACAGTGACAAACCTGTAGGTCTTCAGTGTGTGACAGGTTAGTACAGTGGTGAACCTATAGGTCTTCAGTGTGTGACAGGTTAGTACAGTGGTGAACCTATAGACCTTCAGTGTGTGACAGGTTTGTAGAGTGGTGAACCTATAAGCCTTCAGTGTGTGACAGGTTAGTACAGTGGTGAACCTATAGGTCTTCAATGTGTGACAGTGGTGAACCTAAAGGTCTTCAGTGTGTGACAGGTTAGTACAGTGGTGAACCTATAGGTCTTCAGTGTGTGACAGTGGTGAACCTATAGGTCTTCAATGTGTGACAGGTTAGTACAGTGGTGAACCTATAGGTCTTCAGTGTCTGACAGGTTAGTACAGTGGTGAACTTATAGGTCTTCAGTGTGTGACAGGTTAGTACAGTGGTGAACCTATAGGCCTTCAGTGTGTGACAGTTTAGTACAGTGGTGAACCTATAGGTCTTCAGTATGTGACAGGTTAGTACAGTGGTGAACCTATAGACCTTCAGTGTGTGACAGGTTAGTACAGTGGTGAACCTATAGGCCTTCAGTGTGTGACAGTTTAATAAAGTGGTGAACCTATAGGTCTTCAGTGTGTGACAGGTTAGTACATTGGTGAACCTATAGGTCTTCAGTGTGTGACAGGTTAGTACAGTGGAGAACCTATAAGCCTTCAGTATGAAACAGGTTAGTACAGTGGTGAACCTATAGGTCTTCAGTGTGTGACAGTGGTGAACCTATAGGTCTTCAGTGTGTGACAGTGGTGAACCTATAGGTCTTCAATGTGTGACAGTGGTGAACCTATAGGCCTTCAGTGTGTAACAGGTTAGTACAGTGGTGAACCTATAGGCCTTCAGTGTGTGACAGGTTAGTATAGTGGTGAACCTATAGGCCTTCAGTGTGTGACAGGTTAGTACAGTGGTGAACCTATAGGTCTTCAGTGTGTGACAGGTTAGTACAGAGGAGAACCTATAGGCCTTCAGTGTGTGACAGGTTAGTACAGTGGTGAACCTATAGGTCTTCAGTGTCTGACAGGTTAGTACAGTGGTGAACCTATAGGTCTTCAGTGTGTGACAGGTTAGTACAGTGGTGAACCTATAGGCCTTCAGTGTGTGACAGTTTAGTACAGTGGTGAACCTATAGGTCTTCAGTATGTGACAGGTTAGTACAGTGGTGAACCTATAGACCTTCAGTGTGTGACAGGTTAGTACAGTGGTGAACCTATAGGCCTTCAGTGTGTGACAGTTTAATAAAGTGGTGAACCTATAGGTCTTCAGTGTGTGACAGGTTAGTACATTGGTGAACCTATAGGTCTTCAGTGTGTGACAGGTTAGTACAGTGGAGAACCTATAAGCCTTCAGTATGAAACAGGTTAGTACAGTGGTGAACCTATAGGTCTTCAGTGTGTGACAGTGGTGAACCTATAGGTCTTCAGTGTGTGACAGTGGTGAACCTATAGGTCTTCAATGTGTGACAGTGGTGAACCTATAGGCCTTCAGTGTGTAACAGGTTAGTACAGTGGTGAACCTATAGGCCTTCAGTGTGTGACAGGTTAGTATAGTGGTGAACCTATAGGCCTTCAGTGTGTGACAGGTTAGTACAGTGGTGAACCTATAGGTCTTCAGTGTGTGACAGGTTAGTACAGAGGAGAACCTATAGGCCTTCAGTGTGTGACAGGTTAGTACAGTGGTGAACCTATAGGTCTTCAGTGTGTGACAGGTTAGTACAGTGGTGAACCTATAGGTCTTCAGTGTGTGACAGGTTAGTACAGTGGTGAACCTATAGGCCTTCAGTGTGTGACAGGTTATTACAGTGGTGAACCTATAGGCCTTCAGTGTGTGACAGGTTAGTACAGTGGTGAACCTATAGGCCTTCAGTGTGTGACAGGTTAGTATAGTGGTGAACCTATAGGCCTTCAGTGTGTGACAGGTTAGTACAGTGGTGAACCTATAGGCCTTCAGTGTGTGACAGGTTAGTATAGTGGTGAACCTATAGGTCTTCAGTGTGTGACAGGTTAGTTCAGTGGAGAACCTATAGGTCTTCAGTGTGTGACAGGTTAGTACAGTGGTGAACCTATAGGTCTTCAGTGTGTGACAGGTTAGTACAGTGGTGAACCTATAGGTCTTCAGTGTGTGACAGGTTAGTACAGTGAAAAACCTCTAGGCCTTCAGTGTGTGACAGGTTAGTACAGTGGTGAACCTATAGGTCTTCAGTGTGTGACAGGTTAATACAGTGACAAACCTGTAGGTCTTCAGTGTGTGACAGGTTAGTACAGTGGTGAACCTATAGGTCTTCAGTGTGTGACAGGTTAGTACAGTGGTGAACCTATAGACCTTCAGTGTGTGACAGGTTTGTAGAGTGGTGAACCTATAAGCCTTCAGTGTGTGACAGGTTAGTACAGTGGTGAACCTATAGGTCTTCAATGTGTGACAGTGGTGAACCTAAAGGTCTTCAGTGTGTGACAGGTTAGTACAGTGGTGAACCTATAGGTCTTCAGTGTGTGACAGTGGTGAACCTATAGGTCTTCAATGTGTGACAGTGGTGAACCTATAGGTCTTCAGTGTGTGACAGGTTAGTACAGTGGTGAACCTATAGGTCTTCAGTGTGTGATAGGTTAGTACAGTGGAGAACCTATAGGTCTTCAGTGTCTGACAGGTTAGTACAGTGGTGAACATATAGGCCTTCAGTGTGTGACAGGATAGTACAGTGGAGAACCTATAGGTCTTCAGTGTGTGACAGGTTAGTACAGTGGTGAACCTATAGGCCTTCAGTGTGTGACAGTTTAGTACAGTGGTGAACCTATTGGTCTTCAGTGTGTGACAGGTTAGTACAGTGGTGAACCTATAGGTCTTCAGTGTGTGACAGGTTAGTACAGTGGTGAACCTATAGGTCTTCAGTGTGTGACAGGTTAGTACAGTGGTGAACCTATAGGCCTTCAGTGTGTGACAGGTTAGTACAGTGGTGAACCTATAGGTCTTCAGTGTCTGACAGGTTAGTACAGTGGTGAACCTATAGGTCTTCAGTGTGTGAAAGGTTAGTACAGTGGTGAACCTATAGGCCTTCAGTGTGTGACAGTTTAGTACAGTGGTGAACCTATAGGTCTTCAGTATGTGACAGGTTAGTATAGTGGTGAACCTATAGACCTTCAGTGTGTGACAGGTTAGTACAGTGGTGAACCTATGGGCCTTCAGTGTGTGACAGTTTAATAAAGTGGTGAACCTATAGGTCTTCAGTGTGTGACAGGTTAGTACAGTGGTGAACCTATAGGTCTTCAGTGTGTGACAGGTTAGTACAGTGGAGAACCTATAAGCCTTCAGTATGAAACAGGTTAGTACAGTGGTGAACCTATAGGTCTTCAGTGTGTGACAGTGGTGAACCTATAGGTCTTCAGTGTGTGACAGTGGTGAACCTATAGGCCTTCAGTGTGTAACAGGTTAGTACAGTGGTGAACCTATAGGCCTTCAGTGTGTGACAGGTTAGTATAGTGGTGAACCTATGGGCCTTCAGTGTGTGACAGGTTAGTACAGTGGTGAACCTATAGGTCTTCAGTGTGTGACAGGTTAGTACAGAGGAGAACCTATAGGCCTTCAGTGTGTGACAGGTTAGTACAGTGGTGAACCTATAGGTCTTCAGTGTGTGACAGGTTAGTACAGTGGTGAACCTATAGGTCTTCAGTGTGTGACAGGTTAGTACAGTGGTGAACCTATAGGCCTTCAGTGTGTGACAGGTTATTACAGTGGTGAACCTATAGGCCTTCAGTGTGTGACAGGTTAGTACAGTGGTGAACCTATAGGCCTTCAGTGTGTGACAGGTTAGTATAGTGGTGAACCTATAGGCCTTCAGTGTGTGACAGGTTAGTACAGTGACAAACCTATAGGCCTTCAGTGTGTGACAGGTTAGTATAGTGGTGAACCTATAGGTCTTCAGTGTGTGACAGGTTAGTACAGTGGTGAACCTATAGGCCTTCAGTGTGTGACAGGTTAGTACAGTGGTGAACCTATAGGCCTTCAGTGTGTGACAGGTTAGTACAGTGGTGAACCTATAGGCCTTCAGTGTGTGACAGGTTAGTACGGTGGTGAACCTAGAGGCCTTCAGTATGTGACAGGTTAGTACAGTGGTGAACCTATAGGTCTTCAGTGTGTGACAGGTTAGTACAGTGGTGAAACTATAGGCCTTCAGTGTGTAACAGGTTAGTACAGTGGGTAACCTATAGGTCTTCAGCGTGTGACAGGTTAGTACAGTGGAGAACCTATAGGCCTTCAGTGTGTGACAGGTTAGTACAGTGGTGAACCTATAGGTCTTCAGTGTGTGACAGGTCAGTACAGTGGTGAACCTATAGGCCTTCAGTGTGTGACAGGTTAGTTCAGTGGAGAACCTATAGGTCTTCAGCATGAAACAGGTTAGTACAGTGGTGAACCTATAGGCCTTCAGTGTGTGACAGGTTAGTACAGTGGTGAACCTATAGGTCTTCAGTGTGTGACAGGTTAGTACAGTGGTGAACCTATAGGTCTTCAGTGTGTGACAGGTCAGGACAGTGACAAACCTATAGGCCTTCAGTGTGTGACAGGTTAGTACAGTGGTGAACCTATAGGTCTTCAGTGTGTGACAGAATAGTACAGTGGTGAACCTATAGGTCTTCAGTGTGTGACAGGTAGGTACAGTGGTGAACCTATAGGTCTTCAGTGTGTGAAAGTGGTGAACCTATAGGTCTTCAGTGTGTGACAGAATAGTACAGTGGTGAACCTATAGGCCTTCAGTGTGTGACAGGTTAGTACAGTGGTGAACCTATAGGTCTTCAGTGTGTGACAGGTCAGTACAGTGGTGAACCTATAGGTCTTCAGTGTGTGACAGGTTAGTACAGTGGAGAACCTATAGGTCTTCAGTGTGTGACAGGTTAGTACAGTGGTGAACCTATAGGTCTTCATTGTGTGACAGGTTAGTACAGTGGTGAACCTATAGGTCTTCAGTGTGTGACAGGTTAGTACAGTGGCGAACCTATAGGCCTTCAGTGTGTGACAGGTTAGTACAGTGGTGAACCTATAGGTCTTCAGTGTGTGACAGGTTAGTACAGTGGTGAACATATAGGCCTTCAGTGTGTGACAGGTTAGTACAGTGGTGAACCTATAGGCCTTCAGTGTGTGACAGGTTAGTACAGTGGTGAACCTATAGGTCTTCAGTGTGTGACAGGTTAGTACAGTGGTGAACCTATAGGCCTTCAGTGTGTGACAGGTTAGTACAGTGGTGAACCTATAGGACTTCAGTGTGTGACAGGTTAGTACAGTGGTGAACCTATAGGTCTTCAGTGTGTGACAGGTTAGTACGGTGGTGAACCTATAGGCCTTCAGTGTGTGACAGGTTAGTACAGTGGTGAACCTATAGACCTTCAGTGGTGACAGGTTAGTACAGTGGTGAACCTATAGGCCTTCAGTGTGTGACAGGTTAGTACAGTGGTGAACCTATAGGTCTTCAGTATGTGACAGGTTATTACAGTGGTGAACCTATAGGTCTTCATTGTGTGACAGGTTAGTACAGTGGTGAACCTATAGGTCTTCAGTGTGACAGGTTAGTACAGTGGTGAACCTATAGGTCTTCAGTGTGTGACAGGTTAGTACAGTGGTGAACCTATAGGCCTTCAGTATGTGACAGGTTAGTACAGTGGTGAACCTATAGGCCTTCAGTGTGTGACAGGTTATTACAGTGGTGAACCTATAGGTCTTCAGTATGTGACAGGTTATTACAGTGGTGAACCTATAGGTCTTCAGTATGTGACAGGTTATTACAGTGGTGAACCTATAGGCCTTCAGTGTGTGACAGGTTATTACAGTGGTGAACCTATAGGTCTTCAGTATGTGACAGGTTAGTACAGTGGTGAACCTATAGGTCTTCAGCATGAAGCAGGTTAGTACAGTGGTGAACCTGTAGGCCTTCAGTGTGTGACAGGTTAGTACAGTGGTGAACCTATAGGTGTTCAGTGTGTGACAGTGGTGAACCTATAGGCCTTCAGTGTGTGACAGAATAGTACAGTGGTGAACCTATAGGCCTTCAGTGTGTGACAGAATAGTACAGTGGTGAACCTATAGGTCTTCAGTATGTGACAGGTTAGTACAGTGGTGAACCTATAGGCCTTCAGTGTGTGACAGAATAGTACAGTGGTGAACCTATAGGCCTTCAGTGTGTGACAGGTTAGTACAGTGGTGAACCTATAGGTCTTCAGTGTGACAGGTTAGTACAGTGGTGAACCTATAGGCCTTCAGTGTGTGACAGTGGTGAACCTATAGGTCTTCAGCATGAAACAGGTTAGTACAGTGGTGAACCTATAGGCCTTCAGTGTGTGACAGGTTAGTACAGTGGTGAACCTATAGGTCTTCAGCATGAAACAGGTTAGTACAGTGGTGAACCTATAGGCCTTCAGTGTGTGACAGAATAGTACAGTGGTGAACCTATAGGCCTTCAGTGTGTGACAGAATAGTACAGTGGTGAACCTATAGGTCTTCAGTATGTGACAGGTTAGTACAGTGGTGAACCTATAGGCCTTCAGTGTGTGACAGGTTAGTACAGTGGTGAACCTATAGGCCTTCAGTGTGTGACAGTGGTGAACCTATAGGCCTTCAGTATGTGACAGGTTAGTACAGTGGTGAACCTATAGGTCTTCAGTGTGTGACAGGTTAGGACAGGTTAGTACAGTGGAGAACCTATAGGCCTTCAGTGAGTGACAGGTTAGTACAGTGGTGAACCTATAGGTCTTCAGTGTGTGACAGGTTATTACAGTGGTGAACCTATAGGCCTTCAGTGTGTGACAGGTTAGTACAGTAGAGAACCTATAGGTCTTCAGTGTGTGACAGGTTAGTACAGTGGTGAACCTATAGGCCTTCAGTGTGTGACAGGTCAGTACAGTGGTGAACCTATAGGCCTTCAGTGTGTGACAGGTTAGTACAGTGGAGAACCTATAGGTCTTCAGTGTGTGACAGGTTAGTACAGTGGTGAACCTATAGGCCTTCAGTGTGTAACAGGTTTGTACAGTGGTGAACCTATAGGCCTTCAGTGTGTGACAGGTTAGTACAGTGGTGAACCTATAGGTCTTCAGTGTGTGACAGGTTAGTACAGTGGTGAACCTATAGGTCTTCAGTGTGTGACAGGTTAGTACAGTGGTGAACCTATAGGTCTTCAGTGTGTGACAGGTTAGTACAGTGGTGAACCTATAGGTCTTCAGTGTGTGACAGGTTAGTACAGTGGTGAACCTATAGGCCTTCAGTGTGTGACAGGTTAGTACAGTGGCGAACCTATAGGTCTTCAGTGTGTGACAGGTTAGTACAGTGGTGAACCTATAGGTCTTCAGTGTGTGACAGGTTATTACAGTGGTGAACCTATAGGTCTTCAGTGTGTGACAGGTTATTACAGTGGTGAACCTATAGGTCTTCAGTGTGTGACAGGTTAGTACAGTGGTGAACTTATAGGCCTTCAGTGTGTGACAGGTTAGTACAGTGGAGAACCTATAGGTCTTCAGTGTGTGACAGGTTAGTACAGTGGAGAACTTATAGGCCTTCAGTGTGTGACAGGTTAGTACAGTGGAGAACCTATAGGCCTTCAGTGTGTGACACGTTAGTACAGTGGTGAACCTATAGGTCTTCAGTGTGTGACAGGTTATTACAGTGGTGAACCTATAGGCCTTCAGTGTGTGACAGGTTAGTACAGTGACAAACCTATAGGTCTTCAGTGTGTGACAGGTTAGTACAGTGGTGAAACTATAGGTCTTCAGTGTGTGACAGGTTAGTACAGTGGTGAACCTATAGGTCTTCAGTGTGTGATTGGTTAGTACAGTGGTGAACCTATAGGTCTTAAGTGTGTGACTGGTTAGTACAGTGGTGAACCTATAGGTCTTCAGTGTGTGACAGGTTAGTACAGTGGTGAACCTATAGGTCTTCAGTGTGTGACAGGTTAGTACAGTGGTGAACCTATAGGCCTTCAGTGTGTGACAGGTTAGTACAGTGGTGAACCTATAGGTCTTCAGTGTGTGACAGGTTAGTACAGTGGTGAACCTATAGGTCTTCAGTGTGTGACAGGTTAGTACAGTGGAGAACTTATAGGCCTTCAGTGTGTGACAGGTTAGTACAGTGGTGAACCTATAGGTCTTCAGTGTGTGACAGTGGTGAACCTATAGGTCTTCAGTGTGTGCCAGAATAGTACAGTGGTGAACCTATAGGCCTTCAGTGTGTGACAGGTTAGTACAGTGGTGAACCTATAGGTCTTCAGTGTGTGACAGGTCAGTACAGTGGTGAACCTATAGGTCTTCAGTGTGTGACAGGTTAGTACAGTGGAGAACCTATAGGTCTTCAGTGTGTGACAGGTTATTACAGTGGTGAACCTATAGGTCTTCATTGTGTGACAGGTTAGTACAGTGGTGAACCTATAGGTCTTCAGTGTGTGACAGGTTAGTACAGTGGCGAACCTATAGGCCTTCAGTGTGTGACAGGTTAGTACAGTGGTGAACCTATAGGTCTTCAGTGTGTGACAGGTTAGTACAGTGGTGAACATATAGGCCTTCAGTGTGTGACAGGTTAGTACAGTGGTGAACCTATAGGCCTTCAGTGTGTGACAGGTTAGTACAGTGGTGAACCTATAGGTCTTCAGTGTGTGACAGGTTAGTACAGTGGGTAACCTATAGGTCTTCAGTGTGTGACAGGTTAGTACAGTGGTGAACCTATAGGACTTCAGTGTGTGACAGGTTAGTACAGTGGTGAACCTATAGGTCTTCAGTGTGTGACAGGTTAGTACGGTGGTGAACCTATAGGCCTTCAGTGTGTGACAGGTTAGTACAGTGGTGAACCTATAGACCTTCAGTGGTGACAGGTTAGTACAGTGGTGAACCTATAGGCCTTCAGTGTGTGACAGGTTAGTACAGTGGTGAACCTATAGGTCTTCAGTATGTGACAGGTTATTACAGTGGTGAACCTATAGGTCTTCATTGTGTGACAGGTTAGTACAGTGGTGAACCTATAGGTCTTCAGTGTGACAGGTTAGTACAGTGGTGAACCTATAGGTCTTCAGTGTGTGACAGGTTAGTACAGTGGTGAACCTATAGGCCTTCAGTGTGTGACAGGTTAGTACAGTGGTGAACCTATAGGCCTTCAGTGTGTGACAGGTTATTACAGTGGTGAACCTATAGGTCTTCAGTATGTGACAGGTTATTACAGTGGTGAACCTATAGGTCTTCAGTATGTGACAGGTTATTACAGTGGTGAACCTATAGGCCTTCAGTGTGTGACAGGTTATTACAGTGGTGAACCTATAGGTCTTCAGTATGTGACAGGTTAGTACAGTGGTGAACCTATAGGTCTTCAGCATGAAGCAGGTTAGTACAGTGGTGAACCTATAGGCCTTCAGTGTGTGACAGGTTAGTACAGTGGTGAACCTATAGGTGTTCAGTGTGTGACAGTGGTGAACCTATAGGCCTTCAGTGTGTGACAGAATAGTACAGTGGTGAACCTATAGGCCTTCAGTGTGTGACAGAATAGTACAGTGGTGAACCTATAGGTCTTCAGTATGTGACAGGTTAGTACAGTGGTGAACCTATAGGCCTTCAGTGTGTGACAGAATAGTACAGTGGTGAACCTATAGGCCTTCAGTGTGTGACAGGTTAGTACAGTGGTGAACCTATAGGTCTTCAGTGTGACAGGTTAGTACAGTGGTGAACCTATAGGCCTTCAGTGTGTGACAGGTTAGTACAGTGGTGAACCTATAGGCCTTCAGTGTGTGACAGGTTATTACAGTGGTGAACCTATAGGTCTTCAGTATGTGACAGGTTATTACAGTGGTGAACCTATAGGTCTTCAGTATGTGACAGGTTATTACAGTGGTGAACCTATAGGCCTTCAGTGTGTGACAGGTTATTACAGTGGTGAACCTATAGGTCTTCAGTATGTGACAGGTTAGTACAGTGGTGAACCTATAGGTCTTCAGCATGAAGCAGGTTAGTACAGTGGTGAACCTATAGGCCTTCAGTGTGTGACAGGTTAGTACAGTGGTGAACCTATAGGTGTTCAGTGTGTGACAGTGGTGAACCTATAGGCCTTCAGTGTGTGACAGAATAGTACAGTGGTGAACCTATAGGCCTTCAGTGTGTGACAGAATAGTACAGTGGTGAACCTATAGGTCTTCAGTATGTGACAGGTTAGTACAGTGGTGAACCTATAGGCCTTCAGTGTGTGACAGAATAGTACAGTGGTGAACCTATAGGCCTTCAGTGTGTGACAGGTTAGTACAGTGGTGAACCTATAGGTCTTCAGTGTGACAGGTTAGTACAGTGGTGAACCTATAGGCCTTCAGTGTGTGACAGTGGTGAACCTATAGGTCTTCAGCATGAAACAGGTTAGTACAGTGGTGAACCTATAGGCCTTCAGTGTGTGACAGGTTAGTACAGTGGTGAACCTATAGGTCTTCAGCATGAAACAGGTTAGTACAGTGGTGAACCTATAGGCCTTCAGTGTGTGACAGAATAGTACAGTGGTGAACCTATAGGCCTTCAGTGTGTGACAGAATAGTACAGTGGTGAACCTATAGGTCTTCAGTATGTGACAGGTTAGTACAGTGGTGAACCTATAGGCCTTCAGTGTGTGACAGGTTAGTACAGTGGTGAACCTATAGGCCTTCAGTGTGTGACAGTGGTGAACCTATAGGCCTTCAGTATGTGACAGGTTAGTACAGTGGTGAACCTATAGGTCTTCAGTGTGTGACAGGTTAGTACAGTGGTGAACCTATAGGCCTTCAGTATGTGACAGGTTAGTACAGTGACAAACCTATAGGCCTTCAGTGTGTGACAGGTTAGTACAGTGGTGAACCTATAGGTCTTCAGTGTGTGACAGGTTAATACAGTGACAAACCTGTAGGTCTTCAGTGTGTGACAGGTTAGTACAGTGGTGAACCTATAGGTCTTCAGTGTGTGACAGGTTAGTACAGTGGTGAACCTATAGACCTTCAGTGTGTGACAGGTTAGTACAGTGGTGAACCTATAGGTCTTCAGTGTGTGACAGGTTATTACAGTGGTGAACCTATAGGTCTTCAGTGTGTGACAGGTTAGTACAGTGGTGAACTTATAGGCCTTCAGTGTGTGACAGGTTAGTACAGTGGAGAACCTATAGGTCTTCAGTGTGTGACAGGTTAGTACAGTGGAGAACTTATAGGCCTTCAGTGTGTGACAGGTTAGTACAGTGGAGAACCTATAGGCCTTCAGTGTGTGACACGTTAGTACAGTGGTGAACCTATAGGTCTTCTGTGTGTGACAGGTTATTACAGTGGTGAACCTATAGGCCTTCAGTGTGTGACAGGTTAGTACAGTGACAAACCTATAGGTCTTCAGTGTGTGACAGGTTAGTACAGTGGTGAAACTATAGGTCTTCAGTGTGTGACAGGTTAGTACAGTGGTGAACCTATAGGTCTTCAGTGTGTGATTGGTTAGTACAGTGGTGAACCTATAGGTCTTAAGTGTGTGACTGGTTAGTACAGTGGTGAACCTATAGGTCTTCAGTGTGTGACAGGTTAGTACAGTGGTGAACCTATAGGTCTTCAGTGTGTGACAGGTTAGTACAGTGGTGAACCTATAGGCCTTCAGTGTGTGACAGGTTAGTACAGTGGTGAACCTATAGGTCTTCAGTGTGTGACAGGTTAGTACAGTGGTGAACCTATAGGTCTTCAGTGTGTGACAGGTTAGTACAGTGGAGAACTTATAGGCCTTCAGTGTGTGACAGGTTAGTACAGTGGAGAACCTATAGGCCTTCAGTGTGTGACAGGTTAGTACAGTGGTGAACCTATAGGTCTTCAGTGTGTGACAGTGGTGAACCTATAGGTCTTCAGTGTGTGCCAGAATAGTACAGTGGTGAACCTATAGGCCTTCAGTGTGTGACAGGTTAGTACAGTGGTGAACCTATAGGTCTTCAGTGTGTGACAGGTCAGTACAGTGGTGAACCTATAGGTCTTCAGTGTGTGACAGGTTAGTACAGTGGAGAACCTATAGGTCTTCAGTGTGTGACAGGTTATTACAGTGGTGAACCTATAGGTCTTCATTGTGTGACAGGTTAGTACAGTGGTGAACCTATAGGTCTTCAGTGTGTGACAGGTTAGTACAGTGGCGAACCT
This sequence comes from Salvelinus fontinalis, assembly GCF_029448725.1. Classification (NCBI taxonomy): domain Eukaryota; kingdom Metazoa; phylum Chordata; class Actinopteri; order Salmoniformes; family Salmonidae; genus Salvelinus; species Salvelinus fontinalis. Next base: position 203,616 of record NC_074692.1, on the reverse strand, counting down.
ATAGGCCTTCAGTGTGTGACAGGTTAGTACAGTGGTGAACCTATAGGTCTTCAGTGTGTGACAGGTTAGTACAGTGGTGAACATATAGGCCTTCAGTGTGTGACAGGTTAGTACAGTGGTGAACCTATAGGCCTTCAGTGTGTGACAGGTTAGTACAGTGGTGAACCTATAGGTCTTCAGTGTGTGACAGGTTAGTACAGTGGGTAACCTATAGGTCTTCAGTGTGTGACAGGTTAGTACAGTGGTGAACCTATAGGACTTCAGTGTGTGACAGGTTAGTACAGTGGTGAACCTATAGGTCTTCAGTGTGTGACAGGTTAGTACGGTGGTGAACCTATAGGCCTTCAGTGTGTGACAGGTTAGTACAGTGGTGAACCTATAGACCTTCAGTGGTGACAGGTTAGTACAGTGGTGAACCTATAGGCCTTCAGTGTGTGACAGGTTAGTACAGTGGTGAACCTATAGGTCTTCAGTATGTGACAGGTTATTACAGTGGTGAACCTATAGGTCTTCATTGTGTGACAGGTTAGTACAGTGGTGAACCTATAGGTCTTCAGTGTGACAGGTTAGTACAGTGGTGAACCTATAGGTCTTCAGTGTGTGACAGGTTAGTACAGTGGTGAACCTATAGGCCTTCAGTGTGTGACAGGTTAGTACAGTGGTGAACCTATAGGCCTTCAGTGTGTGACAGGTTATTACAGTGGTGAACCTATAGGTCTTCAGTATGTGACAGGTTATTACAGTGGTGAACCTATAGGTCTTCAGTATGTGACAGGTTATTACAGTGGTGAACCTATAGGCCTTCAGTGTGTGACAGGTTATTACAGTGGTGAACCTATAGGTCTTCAGTATGTGACAGGTTAGTACAGTGGTGAACCTATAGGTCTTCAGCATGAAGCAGGTTAGTACAGTGGTGAACCTATAGGCCTTCAGTGTGTGACAGGTTAGTACAGTGGTGAACCTATAGGTGTTCAGTGTGTGACAGTGGTGAACCTATAGGCCTTCAGTGTGTGACAGAATAGTACAGTGGTGAACCTATAGGCCTTCAGTGTGTGACAGAATAGTACAGTGGTGAACCTATAGGTCTTCAGTATGTGACAGGTTAGTACAGTGGTGAACCTATAGGCCTTCAGTGTGTGACAGAATAGTACAGTGGTGAACCTATAGGCCTTCAGTGTGTGACAGGTTAGTACAGTGGTGAACCTATAGGTCTTCAGTGTGACAGGTTAGTACAGTGGTGAACCTATAGGCCTTCAGTGTGTGACAGTGGTGAACCTATAGGTCTTCAGCATGAAACAGGTTAGTACAGTGGTGAACCTATAGGCCTTCAGTGTGTGACAGGTTAGTACAGTGGTGAACCTATAGGTCTTCAGCATGAAACAGGTTAGTACAGTGGTGAACCTATAGGCCTTCAGTGTGTGACAGAATAGTACAGTGGTGAACCTATAGGCCTTCAGTGTGTGACAGAATAGTACAGTGGTGAACCTATAGGTCTTCAGTATGTGACAGGTTAGTACAGTGGTGAACCTATAGGCCTTCAGTGTGTGACAGGTTAGTACAGTGGTGAACCTATAGGCCTTCAGTGTGTGACAGTGGTGAACCTATAGGCCTTCAGTATGTGACAGGTTAGTACAGTGGTGAACCTATAGGTCTTCAGTGTGTGACAGGTTAGTACAGTGGTGAACCTATAGGCCTTCAGTATGTGACAGGTTAGTACAGTGGTGAACCTAGAGGCCTTCAGTGTGTGACAGGTTAGTACAGTGGTGAACCTATAGGTCTTCAGTGTGTGACAGGTTAGTACAGTGACAAACCTATAGGCCTTCAGTGTGTGACAGGTTAGTACAGTGGTGAACCTATAGGTCTTCAGTGTGTGACAGGTTAATACAGTGACAAACCTGTAGGTCTTCAGTGTGTGACAGGTTAGTACAGTGGTGAACCTATAGGTCTTCAGTGTGTGACAGGTTAGTACAGTGGTGAACCTATAGACCTTCAGTGTGTGACAGGTTAGTACAGTGGTTAACCTATAGACCTTCAGTGTGTGACAGGTTTGTACAGTGGTGAACCTATAAGCCTTCAGTGTGTGACAGGTTAGTACAGTGGAGAACCTATAGGCCTTCAGTGAGTGACAGGTTAGTACAGTGGTGAACCTATAGGTCTTCAGTGTGTGACAGGTTATTACAGTGGTGAACCTATAGGCCTTCAGTGTGTGACAGGTTAGTACAGTAGAGAACCTATAGGTCTTCAGTGTGTGACAGGTTAGTACAGTGGTGAACCTATAGGCCTTCAGTGTGTGACAGGTCAGTACAGTGGTGAACCTATAGGCCTTCAGTGTGTGACAGGTTAGTACAGTGGAGAACCTATAGGTCTTCAGTGTGTGACAGATTAGTACAGTGGTGAACCTATAGGCCTTCAGTGTGTGACAGGTTTGTACAGTGGTGAACCTATAGGCCTTCAGTGTGTGACAGGTTAGTACAGTGGTGAACCTATAGGTCTTCAGTGTGTGACAGGTTAGTACAGTGGTGAACCTATAGGTCTTCAGTGTGTGACAGGTTAGTACAGTGGTGAACCTATAGGTCTTCAGTGTGTGACAGGTTATTACAGTGGTGAACCTATAGGTCTTCAGTGTGTGACAGGTTAGTACAGTGGTGAACTTATAGGCCTTCAGTGTGTGACAGGTTAGTACAGTGGAGAACCTATAGGTCTTCAGTGTGTGACAGGTTAGTACAGTGGAGAACTTATAGGCCTTCAGTGTGTGACAGGTTAGTACAGTGGAGAACCTATAGGCCTTCAGTGTGTGACACGTTAGTACAGTGGTGAACCTATAGGTCTTCAGTGTGTGACAGGTTATTACAGTGGTGAACCTATAGGCCTTCAGTGTGTGACAGGTTAGTACAGTGACAAACCTATAGGTCTTCAGTGTGTGACAGGTTAGTACAGTGGTGAAACTATAGGTCTTCAGTGTGTGACAGGTTAGTACAGTGGTGAACCTATAGGTCTTCAGTGTGTGATTGGTTAGTACAGTGGTGAACCTATAGGTCTTAAGTGTGTGACTGGTTAGTACAGTGGTGAACCTATAGGTCTTCAGTGTGTGACAGGTTAGTACAGTGGTGAACCTATAGGTCTTCAGTGTGTGACAGGTTAGTACAGTGGTGAACCTATAGGCCTTCAGTGTGTGACAGGTTAGTACAGTGGTGAACCTATAGGTCTTCAGTGTGTGACAGGTTAGTACAGTGGTGAACCTATAGGTCTTCAGTGTGTGACAGGTTAGTACAGTGGAGAACTTATAGGCCTTCAGTGTGTGACAGGTTAGTACAGTGGAGAACCTATAGGCCTTCAGTGTGTGACAGGTTAGTACAGTGGTGAACCTATAGGTCTTCAGTGTGTGACAGGTTATTACAGTGGTGAACCTATAGGCCTTCAGTGTGTGACAGGTTAGTACAGTGACAAACCTATAGGTCTTCAGTGTGTGACAGGTTAGTACAGTGGTGAAACTATAGGTCTTCAGTGTGTGACAGGTTAGTACAGTGGTGAACCTATAGGTCTTCAGTGTGTGATTGGTTAGTACAGTGGTGAACCTATAGGTCTTAAGTGTGTGACTGGTTAGTACAGTGGTGAACCTATAGGTCTTCAGTGTGTGACAGGTTAATACAGTGGTGAACCTATAGGTCTTCAGTGTGTGACAGGTTAGTACGGTGGTGAACCTATAGGACTTCAGTGTGTGACAGGTTAGTACAGTGGTGAACCTATAGGTCTTCAGTGTGTGACAGGTTAGTACGGTGGTGAACCTATAGGCCTTCAGTGTGTGACAGGTTAGTACAGTGGTGAACCTATAGACCTTCAGTGGTGACAGGTTAGTACAGTGGTGAACCTATAGGCCTTCAGTGTGTGACAGGTTAGTACAGTGGTGAACCTATAGGTCTTCAGTATGTGACAGGTTATTACAGTGGTGAACCTATAGGTCTTCATTGTGTGACAGGTTAGTACAGTGGTGAACCTATAGGTCTTCAGTGTGACAGGTTAGTACAGTGGTGAACCTATAGGTCTTCAGTGTGTGACAGGTTAGTACAGTGGTGAACCTATAGGCCTTCAGTGTGTGACAGGTTAGTACAGTGGTGAACCTATAGGCCTTCAGTGTGTGACAGGTTATTACAGTGGTGAACCTATAGGTCTTCAGTATGTGACAGGTTATTACAGTGGTGAACCTATAGGTCTTCAGTATGTGACAGGTTATTACAGTGGTGAACCTATAGGCCTTCAGTGTGTGACAGGTTATTACAGTGGTGAACCTATAGGTCTTCAGTATGTGACAGGTTAGTACAGTGGTGAACCTATAGGTCTTCAGCATGAAGCAGGTTAGTACAGTGGTGAACCTATAGGCCTTCAGTGTGTGACAGGTTAGTACAGTGGTGAACCTATAGGTGTTCAGTGTGTGACAGTGGTGAACCTATAGGCCTTCAGTGTGTGACAGAATAGTACAGTGGTGAACCTATAGGCCTTCAGTGTGTGACAGAATAGTACAGTGGTGAACCTATAGGTCTTCAGTATGTGACAGGTTAGTACAGTGGTGAACCTATAGGCCTTCAGTGTGTGACAGAATAGTACAGTGGTGAACCTATAGGCCTTCAGTGTGTGACAGGTTAGTACAGTGGTGAACCTATAGGTCTTCAGTGTGACAGGTTAGTACAGTGGTGAACCTATAGGCCTTCAGTGTGTGACAGGTTAGTACAGTGGTGAACCTATAGGTCTTCAGTGTGTGACAGGTTAGTACAGTGGAGAACCTTTAGGCCTTCAGTGAGTGACAGGTCAGGACAGTGACAAACCTATAGGCCTTCAGTGTGTGACAGGTTAGTACAGTGGTGAACCTATAGGTCTTCAGTGTGTGACAGGTTAGTACAGTGGTGAACCTATAGGTCTTCAGTGTGTGACTGGTTAGTACAGTGGAGAACCTATAGGTCTTCAGTGTGTGACAGGTTTGTACAGTAGAGAACCTATAGGCCTTCAGTGTGTGACAGGTTAGTACAGTGGTGAACCTATAGGCCTTCAGTGTGTGACAGGTTAGTACAGTGACAAACCTATAGGTCTTCAGTGTGTGACAGGTTAGTACAGTGGTGAAACTATAGGTCTTCAGTGTGTGACAGGTTAGTACAGTGGTGAACCTATAGGTCTTCAGTGTGTGATTGGTTAGTACAGTGGTGAACCTATAGGTCTTAAGTGTGTGACTGGTTAGTACAGTGGTGAACCTATAGGTCTTCAGTGTGTGACAGGTTAATACAGTGGTGAACCTATAGGTCTTCAGTGTGTGACAGGTTAGTACAGTGGTGAACCTATAGGACTTCAGTGTGTGACAGGTTAGTACAGTGGTGAACCTATAGGTCTTCAGTGTGTGACAGGTTAGTACGGTGGTGAACCTATAGGCCTTCAGTGTGTGACAGGTTAGTACAGTGGTGAACCTATAGACCTTCAGTGGTGACAGGTTAGTACAGTGGTGAACCTATAGGCCTTCAGTGTGTGACAGGTTAGTACAGTGGTGAACCTATAGGTCTTCAGTATGTGACAGGTTATTACAGTGGTGAACCTATAGGTCTTCATTGTGTGACAGGTTAGTACAGTGGTGAACCTATAGGTCTTCAGTGTGACAGGTTAGTACAGTGGTGAACCTATAGGTCTTCAGTGTGTGACAGGTTAGTACAGTGGTGAACCTATAGGCCTTCAGTGTGTGACAGGTTAGTACAGTGGTGAACCTATAGGCCTTCAGTGTGTGACAGGTTATTACAGTGGTGAACCTATAGGTCTTCAGTATGTGACAGGTTATTACAGTGGTGAACCTATAGGTCTTCAGTATGTGACAGGTTATTACAGTGGTGAACCTATAGGCCTTCAGTGTGTGACAGGTTATTACAGTGGTGAACCTATAGGTCTTCAGTATGTGACAGGTTAGTACAGTGGTGAACCTATAGGTCTTCAGCATGAAGCAGGTTAGTACAGTGGTGAACCTATAGGCCTTCAGTGTGTGACAGGTTAGTACAGTGGTGAACCTATAGGTGTTCAGTGTGTGACAGTGGTGAACCTATAGGCCTTCAGTGTGTGACAGAATAGTACAGTGGTGAACCTATAGGCCTTCAGTGTGTGACAGAATAGTACAGTGGTGAACCTATAGGTCTTCAGTATGTGACAGGTTAGTACAGTGGTGAACCTATAGGCCTTCAGTGTGTGACAGAATAGTACAGTGGTGAACCTATAGGCCTTCAGTGTGTGACAGGTTAGTACAGTGGTGAACCTATAGGTCTTCAGTGTGACAGGTTAGTACAGTGGTGAACCTATAGGCCTTCAGTGTGTGACAGGTTAGTACAGTGGTGAACCTATAGGTCTTCAGTGTGTGACAGGTTAGTACAGTGGAGAACCTTTAGGCCTTCAGTGAGTGACAGGTCAGGACAGTGACAAACCTATAGGCCTTCAGTGTGTGACAGGTTAGTACAGTGGTGAACCTATAGGTCTTCAGTGTGTGACAGGTTAGTACAGTGGTGAACCTATAGGTCTTCAGTGTGTGACTGGTTAGTACAGTGGAGAACCTATAGGTCTTCAGTGTGTGACAGGTTTGTACAGTAGAGAACCTATAGGCCTTTAGTGATTGACAGGTTTGTGATTCTGAAAGGACATAAACCGTAATTCCATTCCACTCATGTAGGAGAGTACACATTTTGTAAAACACAAATGGCCAATGGTGGAGTAGAGAGTATACGCAGGCCACTTTTTTTCAGCGGGCATTGCTTATACTCACTTCTTAATCCCTACTGATGTGTATCAAAGTAGTGTAGTGGACGTATGCGACTTATCAATTATATAGCACAGTAGAGAAGTCATGCACAAAGTAGCCTGAACAATCGCAGAACACGTGAAATATATTCACACACAGCCTAGTTTCAGCGAAATATCATCTGCAGCTCTCAACTGGTTTTGACATGGCTTCCATAGACTCCTGCATGGTGAGCATGTTCCTCTCCCGTTGAAAAGACCTGCGGAAGCGGTCCTCTTGTGCAGCAACCTGAAACACCTGCATGTCTGCCACCCCAAACATCTCCCCAGGTCAACTGGACTGCACTTGACCTCCTGACCACGTGGGTGGTTGTGTGTGGCGTATTTAACCTCCTAATGCTTAAGGTGAAGGCGGGGCGAGAAAAAGATTAGTTTGAACTATTGTAAATCAAGCTGTACACCGTGAATCCCAGTACCTGACCACGATGGGGCCTTCGTCGAAGCGTGACCCCATTTCCCCCCACACCTCACCCCATGTCACCCAGCCCCCCCCCCCCCCCCCCGAGCTCTGGAAGATGGTAAAGCTCGGTGGAAGGCATGCCAAGGCAGTAGACACTTTTAAGCAAAGATTAAAGGTTTTTCTTTTTAATCAGTCATTTGGCAGCGATGTAAGAGCTTCACCCCGGCGCTGCTAAGGATCAATTTTTAATGCTGCTGTGCAGAGGGCTGCCGCTTGATTGGCAAGAAGGGAGCTATTTACAAAGGATCTATTTACAAATATGATGTAGAAATATGCACGTGGCACAATTGACAACTCTTAAGGAATTCTCAATGAGCTCGCTCTGTCACGAGGAACGACCTCTGTGGACCCCTGATCTCGGTAATGTGAGCGTGTCAGTAGGTTGTGCAGTGTTTGTGTGTGAAGGATCCAAGTTCACCTCCATGCGTTGCATTGTGTTGTCGAGCTCCATATTCCCCTGCAAAAGACAGAAGATCTGGGTCAATCAACCAGCCAGGTCACTCCGTGATAAGAATCAGTATTCGACGTCCATCCATGACGTCGGGAGAGGACGTGGGAACCAGCCACTAGGGGCAACAGTGAGCGCTGTTACTTTCAAGTGTGTTTCGGTTTTGCGAGGGTGTTGTGGACCGGGATGGTAGACGGGCGAAAAGCACCAGCGTAAGCATCTGCCTCTGGCGCAAAAGGTTTCATGTTTGAATCTGCCTAAACCTTACCCTTAAAAATGTGGAGTTCATGCCTAAACTTAACCTTAAACTCCTCGAAATGTTTACGTTTGGAACAACTTTGAAATTTGACCTTCGACAAACATGGATGAACGTACAATTCTGACGCGAGACTGTGCGAGCTAGTTGCAATCAACATCACGCATCACACACAAGCGTCCCAACACACACCAATATCAACGGAATTGTCTTGTCACACAAACAACAGCATAGCTCTAATCAAGCAGCTTCTGTGTCCCTACCGTACCACAGACTCGTAGTGGACACCTTGCCCTCTGCTTCGTGCTGGGTAGGCAGAGGCAAGGCATGTGATTCCACTAACAAAGGCTTCGTTGAGTTCACCCCGTCACCCCTCACTGGGCACCTTGACCCACACTGAAAGAGGACAAGGGTAGAACGAACACCTGGCTGGCCCCCTCACCTCACCCTCCCTCACCCCACACCAGACTATCCCACAGCAGGAGACCTGACACCCCCTCCCCCTTCTCCCGCTCTCCCGCCCAGCACACACACCATTGATCCCATGATTGACCTTGTGGAGGCAGAATCAATACACTCTTAAATGGCATCATTGTAAGCGGATAGCTACAATGGCGAGGGGTTGTGTGCTCAGTTCATTTCCAGCGAGTTAGGCCACGCAGTACTCTAGCCCGCGTCCGCTCTCTTTCTCTCCCTGTTGATAAGCTCAGACAGGAGAGGAAGGTGGGAATAGGAGAAGTATTGAGTCCAGAGGCTCCTGTACACACATGACAAAGGGCAGAGGGCCACACAAAACTACGCATAATCACTCAAGGCTATTGCCGGGCTTTGTGTTCACTTAAAGAGGGAGGACGGCCGACGCACTCACACACACGGGCGCACACGCACGCACGCACGCACGCACGCACACACACACACACACACACACACACATACATACATAGAGATTAGAAAACACACAAGCACACATGGTTTTAGATCATACACTAGTACAATAAGCAGTCTTGCAGTAATGATGTATAGTGTAGGGTGTATGGTCACTCCCCTGTCTTCCTGGTGGGCTAAGGGGTAACGCCTGGGGCCGTGACAGGTCTGCGAAGTCTGTGGCTGGGGCTCCGGGGAGGAAATGACTGTAGGTGGAGGTGGTCGTTGGAGGGTTTACATTAGGCAGCTCCCCACTCCTCCCCCTCACCTGACACCAGTAATAAAAATGAACAGCAGGTCCGGCTGCTCTAAGGGGGTAGGTGAGCGGAGATGGGGGGGAAGGGGGGGGGGGGGGGGGGGGGTTGTTGAGCTGGTTGGTTCGTTGGTGCTGCTGGTCACCAATTTGCCGGGTGCTCCAGACAGCAAGGTGACAGAGCTGCTGCTTGATAAACAGAGAAGCCCAGCTTCGATTTCCTATCCAGTCCTATTTGGAAACACATGGCTCTTCCTGGGTGCTAGATGCCTGGGGGAGAGAGAGGGGGAGGAGAGGCCTAGGGAGACCAGGTGCATTCCCTCCTAACCTGGCCATTTAGCTCTCCCTCAGACAGACTGACAGCAGAGATGGAGAGAGCAGGGGAAGGAGGGCTGAGAAAAAGAGAGTGTATATGGTTGAGAAAAAGAGAGTGTATATGGTTGAGAAAAAGAGAGCGGAGTACAGTTTTTTAAACACGTACACACACAAACGCACACGCAGGCACACTACACGCCAGGTCACGCACGCACGCATGCACGCATGCACGCATGCACGCACGCACGCACGCATGCACGCACGCACGCACGCACGCACGCACGCACACACACACACACACACACACACACACACACACACACACACACACACACACACTCAGGTACAGAGAGCCATGTTTTGACCTGGCTCTTCCCCCCTTCTGCTGGTCGATAAAACTGACAATAGAGCTGTGAGCATACAGATGCTCTGTAACTCTCTCCATCTCTCTCTCCATCTCTCTCTCTCTCTCGTTCCCACTTTCTCTCTCTCTCTCTGCCTCTCTCTCTGCCTCTCTCTCTGCCTCTCTCTCTGCCTCTCTCTCTGCCTCTCTGCCTCTCTCTCTGTCTCTCTCTCTCTCTCTCTCTCTCTCTCTCCATCTCTCTCTCCATCTCTCTCTCGTTCACACTTTCTCTCTCTCCTCTCACTCTCTCTCCTCTCCTCTCCAACTCTCTCCTCTTTCTCCTCTCCCTCTCTCTCCTCTCACTCTCTCTCCTCTCCCTTTCTCTCCTCTCCTCTCCTCTCCTCTCCTCTCCTCTCCTCTCCTCTCCTCTCCTCTCCTCTCCTCTCCCTCTCTCCTCTCACTCTCTCTCCTCTCTCTCCTCTCCCTCTCTTTCCTCTCACTCTCTCTCCTCTCACTCTCAGCTTAGAATAATGTGCAGCGTTATGCCTCTCAGGCAACATCAGCACTTTAAAGACCCCCACTAGCACTGGGGTGTCAAACCTCGAGATGGGGTGCTGAACTCTCTTTCTTCCCCCAGAGAGTTAAGGAGCTCAGGTTTAAACCCCTCTTCTCCCTTCCTTAACACTAGCATAAGAGGACAATTCTGGGCGCTAAGCACCAGTGATCAAACATAAACGGCTCCTCGACTTGCTCAACTCAGGACGGCCGGGCTAATAGGATTGGAATTCCCCAGGTGAGTGAGGGGACACCTCTAATCAGAATGATTAGCAAATGGCTAACGAGCCCTTACATCCAGACCTCAGACAGAGTGGGAGCTTCATGCATTGTGGCACGCAGAACCTTTGGAAGGTAATAATGGATACAGTAATGGCGCATGTATTGCTACGCCGTCGGTTGTAGTACGTAATCTAACACCAATGTGACTCAATCAGAATAAGATTCAAACACACACACACGCACGCACGCACGCACGCACACACACCCACACACACTGAGCTTTTATAAACTTATCACTTACACAAAAACAATTAACACAGATGGAGCTCATCACTGACTAAGCAGAAGTCACCCAGCGTGGCGAACAGAACACACAGTGTAATTACCACCCAGTTAGTTGTTGGGTCCCACTGTGCATTAATGATGCCTTGAACTGAATAATGCTCTGAGGGGAGGAGCGGGATAGGGGGGGATGGCCTCCTTACGGAAGGAGGGTGAGGGATGTGGGACACGGACCTGAAGGTGAGGTGGTGAGGGCCAGCGTATGCCAGGTGCCACAGGTCAGGACACACACACCTCTGCGGGCTCCATCCTCTCTGTGAGGCTGCTGAGAGAGACAGAGAGGGAGAGAGACCACCATATCTACAGGGTGAAATATCACAGTGTTGCATCACAGAAGTAAGATTTGTGACCTGTTGCCACAAGAAAAGGAAGAACAAACACCATTGTAATTACATTCCATATTTATATTTATGTTTATTTATTTTCCCTTTTGTACTTGAACTATTTGCACATAATATGACGTTTGAAATGTCTTTATTCTTTTGGAACTTTTGTGAGTGTAATGTTTACTGTTCATTTATTTCACTTTTGTTTATTATCTATTTCACTTGCTTTGGCAAGGTTAACATATGTTTCCCATGCCAATAAAACCCCTTAAATGAGAGACAGCCGTACGTTTTAATGTCAGTGAGTGTGACCGTGTGTGTTCAAGCGTGTGCGCATGCGCACGTGCGATCATTTCAACACCTTTCTCATCCGGTCCCTAACTTGACCCTCACAGAGGCCAGAGTCCAGGTACCATTATCACTCAGGCTTCTGCTTAGGTGGGAGTGTTTGAAAAACATACAGTCTCTGTGGTCACACAAGAATAACACAGCTAAGTACCAGCCAGTGTAGCCAGCCACTCAGCCTGGGGCAGGAACTCATACCCTACTTCATTCACTACTCTCAATCTCCAACACATTCAGTTTAGTACATCGCTGACTTCCTGTGAAAAAAAAAGAAAAAAAAAGACACATTGACCCTAATTAGAACCAGTTGATAGGAAGGGACAATTACGTCCTGTCAGAAGGGCTAATTTAGACTCGAGATAGACTAAGAGAGACATCGCTTCCTCCAGTCACTGAGAGCCAAGAGAAATATTCTACCACCCACCGGTTATCAAACACTCACACACCCAGACACACACACACGCGCTGCCGAGGCCTGCCTATTTAAACCCACCACTAATAAATTTATATTTACTGCCTGCATTGAAGACATTTAAATGATGGCGTACAATAAACCTGGCAGACAGATTTCAAAAGCTCTTTCAGGGGATGTTAAAGCAATATAGTAAGCAATTTTCCAAAGTGGATTACAAATTTCACATCCAGGTTTTATTGCACATTACGATAACTTAACCACATCTAAATGTTCCGCATAAATGGGAAATATGTGCTGGTTAATATGCTATTTTTCATTTTTTAAGAAGCCTCTTGCAAACCCTGCCAAGTGTAGGAACGTGTTGGTTTGTGTGGTGGGGAGTCAATAATCTTTATGAGGTTACTTTTAATTACAGGGAAGATAATAGAGCACCATCCTCACCATAAGCCTCCATCAATCTCCATCCAGCATCAATCCGAGCAGAGGCCTGGCCTCACGCAAGGATGCACACACACACACACACGGACGGACACACGCACACACACACACACACTGGACACAGCAGATGTAATTTGTCCCCTTAGCCATGAGTGATGAACCGGTAATGGATTTCATGTGGACTTCATGACAAAGGTGTGAAGTCTTGTGTATTACCGCGGCCTAGTCTGTCGTTACATTAGATGGTCTTTACAAGTTGAATTGTACAGCCATCGAGATGTCTTTCTGACCCTGAGTGGGACAAATACTGGCGTAGCTCTGGGGCCTCCCGAGTGGCACAGCGGTCTAAGGCACTGCCATCTCCGTGCTAGAGGCATCACTACAGTCTGTGATTGGGAGACCCATAGGGCGGTACACAATTGGCCCAGCGTCGTTAGGGTTTGGCCGGGGTAGGCTGTCATATAAGGCCTTGTAAATAAGGCCTTGTTCTTAAT
>NC_074692.1:180667-185667 GCF_029448725.1 Salvelinus fontinalis | reverse complement strand
AAAATGTTTCATATAATACATTGAACTAAAGACAATACTGTGTTGTTTGGATTCCCCAGTTGTTGCAGGGTTAAAGTATTGTACTTTTTTAAAACAGTGAACCTGAATGCACCACCGGCTCCAGACAAATTCTTTCTCACCTCAATCACGTGCTACAGCCCAGGCCTCTGTGTTTTTCTTTTGCGATTGGGCGAAAACAATACGATTTCTATCTCTAATGCCATTGCCAGCCGCAATAGGTTTAGTGCTTGTCTGGTTTACCTTGGTGCGGCAGAAACCACTTTATTAGGTTTGAGACCTTTGCTTTTCTACTTTCCCTGTTGCATCCCTGTTGGAACTGATAAAAATAGCTCCTAAACCCCTGAGAGAAATGGACCAGCGTAGGATAACTTACAAACGCTGCTTCCTACTCGCTAAAAACCACTGTTATCTTTCAGGAGGGAACCTTTCTTTCCCCCCCCCCCTGCGTGTTGACGGGTGCTGTGTTGGTGTGGCACCGCATGGCTGATTGTGGGAAGGGGGGGGGGGGGGGGGGGGGGGGGGAGTCTTAATCAGGTGGTGCAGGCTCCTCCAGGCCCTAGGGGCCAGCGCCCCGCTACTTCCTGTCACAGCACACTGAGAAACAATCAATCATGAGAACGGCTACAGAGACGCAGGAGAGAGAGATAGAGAGATAGAGAGAGAGCGCGAGAGAGCGAGAGAGAAAGAAAGGGGAGAGGAGGAGAGGAGGAGAGAGGAGGAAGATAGAAATAGGGGGAGAGGAGGAGAGAGGAGGAAGATAGAAATAGGGGGAGAGGAGGAGAGAGGAGGAAGATAGAAATAGGGGGAGAGGAGGAGAGAGGAGGAAGAGAGAGAGAGAGATTGAAAGATTGGGGAGAGGAGTTGGGAGCAGGAAGAGAGTGAAAGGAGGAGAGAGGAGGAAGAGAGAAAGAGAGGAGGGAGAGCGAGTGACAGAAAAAGTAAGAAAGACACAGAGAAAGAGAGACAGAGCGCAAGAGACAGAGAGTTGGAAAGAGAAAGAGAGGGACAAGGAGAGGAGGACGGACATGGCGCCGTCCTCCTCTCAATTATGAAATTGCAAAGACTCTATTCGGCCACTTTAGTAAGTGAAAGGAGAATGAAAGCCAAGGCCACGTTGGTCCACTGTAAAGTTCACGTCAGATGTCCTCATCATGCTTCTCTTTCGCCCTTCACCTACACGTCTGTTTCACTTTCCTGACCGAGCCTCCATCTCTTTGTCACATTGTAAAAGTGATCTGTTCTAGATGTGGTTTCTACGAGCTACGACCTCCGAGTTCCAGAGCACAGAGGAAGTGAGAAGAAGAGAGGGATTGTGATAGATGTCTTTTAAAAGTCTCTGGGCTCTCTCTAAGGGCTGTGTCATGATGCGGCTCTTTAAAGCAAAGCCTAAATGAAAGGCCAGAACACTCCTCAATGACAGGTGGGATTCCTTATCTAACAGAGGAGGAGTTACAGGACAGGGCCGAAGAAGAGAGCCAGAACCCCCCGCGCACACACACACACACACACACACACGCACGCACGCACGCACGCACGCACGCACGCACACACACACACACACACACACACACACACACACACACACACACACACACAATCATAAAGAGGGGTTCCTACCTTGTGAAGCAGAAGAGTTGAAATAGAGAAACAGAAGATCCCATAAAGGTGATTTATAGTATTTAAAAAGATCTGCGTTCTTGGCTCGCCATGAAGGATATTAAGTGCCGAAAGGGAGGGCTTGGACACACAACTACCCACAAACCTTTAATCTCTACCGGGGGAAAAAAAAGATGGACGGGGGTGGAGGAGTAGGGAGTGCTATGTGTATGTGTGTGTGGTGTGTGTTGAGGTGGGGGTGAACAGGGGTTGGAGTCCAACGTTGTTTTTTCTCTGCCTCTCTTGGCAGGACCGAAAGTGATTTTTTTTTAGGAGGGGGCTCACCTCTTGCCCCATCTCCCAGGAGTACACATTCCTACCATCTGAAAAAAAAGGGATTGAGAGGGAAAGAAAAGGGGAGGGAGAGCAAAAAAGAAATGAGTTTATGCCCAATTCAAGTGTGCAACAAACACAAGACTGAGGTTAAAATAAGGAAAGAAAGATAAAGAGAGGAAGGGGAAATGCTCAAGTATCATACATCAAACACTTGTTACCTCTCCTGGTGCTTGTGATTGCACATGACTGCAAACAAGTCAGTGATAAAAATCTGAGAGAAAGATGAGAGTCATCGGGCTGGCTTTAAAGATCATCAATCATGCCCAGTAAGCTCTGATATTATTAGTTCAAGTAAAGGTGCACTCTACCATTTTATGTACGTCATAAAACGCACGATGAGGAGAGATCCGTCAGTGTTTTAACTAGCACGGCGATGGATGGATGAATGAATGGATGGATCGATGGATATATTGGTGTGGTCGGAGAAAAACGTTGTTGGTGGACGGGCCTAAAAAAGTTACAGCTGTGGCCAATTACAGTACCGGTCAATAGTTTTAGAACACCTAGTCATTCAAGGGTTTTTCTTTATTTGTTTTACTATTTTCTACAATGTAAAATAATAGTGAAGACATCAAACTATTAAATAACACACATGGAATCATGTAGTAACCAAAAAAGGGTTAAACAAATCAAAATATATTTTATATTTGAGGTTATTCTTGATGACAGCGTTGCACACTCTAAGAATTGCAAATAAGAATTTGTTCTTAACTGACTTGCCTAGTTAAACAAAGGTTCAATAATTTTTTAAATAAAAAACACAGTCTGGGGTGCCAATAATTTTGACCATGCCTTTTGTCTTTATTTTCTAAAAAATAAATATATATATATTTTTTAAAATTGGTACTGCCATCCAAAAACAAGGTGCGGTTACCAAATATTTTGTATTTATTTGTTCAACTGATTTTAGAAGAAATCTCGGCTCCCCTGAGTGGTAGTGTGTAACTAGATGCTTTGAAACCTCACTTACAATAGTGTTCGTTATAAGTGAATCCTTGTGGTAGGGTGTTAAAGACACGTTGCTTAATATCTATTTCAGCAGATCACTCTGGCACTTCAGGATATATTCATTGATAATTGCTGACTGGGAGTAGCAAAATGAAGTTATTCAAGCTTTGTAAGACTGAGTGTGTCCAAATGTCTGTTTTTACTGCTTCATTGGTGCTCTGCCTTGATAGAACAGGGCCCTAACACTGTGTGTGTGTGTGTGTGTGGGGAGGGGGGGGGGGGGGGGGGGGGGGACCACCTGGGAGCATGGATACAGCATGTTGCTAATAGCCTCCATCTTCATCTGACAAAGCAGCCTTTAATTACACACTCTGCTCTTAGTGTCAGGTTGTGTTTCAGACACAGCCCACACAACGAGGCTATCTCTCTCTCTCTCTCTCTCTCTCTCTCTCTCTCTCTCTCTCTCTCTCTCTCTCTCTCTCTCTCTCTTTATCTCTCTCTGTCTTTATCTCTCTCTCTCTCTCTCTCTCTCTCTCTCTCTCTCTCTGTCTTTATCTGTCTCTCTCTCTCTCTCTCTCTGTCATTATCCCAATCTTCTTCTCAATTCAATTAAATTTGCTTTATTGGCATGACGCAACAGTGTACATATTGCCAAAGCTTATTTTGGATGTTTACAATATAAAATCAGAATCAAAACTGTCAACGGGACAACAGTAACAGCAATAACCAAGTGTCAAAATAACCATACATTCAACAATAACAATAAGCATACAGTAGAGGACATGTGCAGGTTGATTGGTCTGTCAGACACTGTCCCTCAACTTATGACAGGCAGCAATGTAGTGCGCTGCCAACCCACCCTCTCTCTCTCTCTCTCTCTCTCTGTCGTTATCCCTCTCTTCCTCTCTCTCTGTCGTTATCCCTCTCTCTCTCTCTCTCTCTCTCTCTCTCTCTCTCTCTCTCTCTCTCGCTCTCTCTCTCTTGCTCTCTCTCTCTCGCTCTTTCTCTCTCGCTCTCTCTCTCTCTCGCTCTCTCTCTCTCTCTCTCTCTCTCTCTCTCTCTCTCTCTCGCTCTCTCTCTCTCACTTGCTCTCTCTCTGTCTTTATCTCTCTCTCTGTCATTATCCCTCTCGTCCTCTCTCTCTCTCTCTCTGTCATTATCCCTCTCTTACTCTCTAACTCTCTCAAGTAAATTCAAAGGGGCTTTATTGGCATGGGGAACATATATTTACATTGCTAAAGCAAGTGAAATAGACAATAAACCAAAATTAAATACACAATTAGAAATGAACAAAAGAATAGAGACATTTCAAATGTTATATTATTGGCTTCGTACAGTGTTATAACAATGTGCAAATAGTTGAAGTACAAAAGGGAATATAAATTAACCAATAAATATAGGGTGTATTTACAATGGTGTTTGTGCTTCACTGGTTGCCCCTTTCGTATGGCAACAGGTCACAAATCATGCTGCTGTGATGGCACACTGTGGTCTTTCACCTTATAGATATGGGAGTTTGTGAATAGCAAGGCTATGGTCACTGAGTCTGTACATAGTCAAAGCTTTTCTTCATTTTGGGTCAGTCACCGTGGTCAGGTATTCTGCCACTGTGTACTCTCTGTTTAGGTCCAAATAGCATTCTAGTTTGCTCTGTTTTTTTGTTTGATTCTTTCCAATGTGTCAAGTAATTATATTTTTGTTGGGTCTAATCGTGTTAATGTCCTGGGGCGCTGTGGAGTCTGTTTGAGTTTATGAACAGAGCCCAGAACCAACTGGCTGAGGGGACTCTTCTCTAGGTTAATCTCTCTGTAGGTGATGGCTTTCTTATAAGCTTTGTGAGTCACTTCCATTTAGGTAGGTGTAGAATCTATTTCAGGAATTTGGTAATTATTGTAAATATCCTCGTTGTACACGGCGGATGTTCATGCAGATTTCTGCATGCTGAGGTAGGTGTCCAGATTAGATTTGTAGTCCTGGCAACTGGACCTTTTTAAAGAACACCATTATTTCTGTCTGATTGAGATTCATGGTCAAGGCCC